>NC_082734.1:12511730-12811730 GCF_030144855.1 Hypanus sabinus
GACGGGAAGAAGTTGGTCTATTTCGAATCTGGACAATGGGAATGGACGGGAAGAAGTTGGTCTATTTCGAATCTGGACAATGGGAATGGACGGGAAGAAGTTGGTCTATTTCGAATCTGGACAATGGGAATGGACGGGAAGAAGTTGGTCTATTTCGAATCTGGACAATGGGAATGGACGGGAAGAAGTTGGTCTATTTCGAATCTGGACAATGGGAATGGACGGGAAGAAGTTGGTCTATTTCGAATCTGGACAATGGGAATGGACGGGAAGAAGTTGGTCTATTTCGAATCTGGACAATGGGAATGGACGGGAAGAAGTTGGTCTATTTCGAATCTGGACAATGGGAATGGACGGGAAGAAGTTGGTCTATTTCGAATCTGGACAATGGGAATGGACGGGAAGAAGTTGGTCTATTTCGAATCTGGACAATGGGAATGGACGGGAAGAAGTTGGTCTATTTCGAATCTGGACAAGGGTAGTGAAAGGAATGGGGTTTCATCCAGATAGATTCTAGGAAATCCTAGTAAAGGGAACAGTTTCATCCAGAGGGATTGAGCACAGTGGGAATTAACAGGATGTGGTTTGATGCGTTGGCATTGTGACAGGGCAGATTTCCGGTGCTGACAACATCTTTCTCCTTACTTGGGGAACTCCGATTCTGCTCGTGCTGACTGGCTCATGGCCCTGATCCAACCGTTCATGTCCTCCTGAGTGTCGGCACTGAAGTAGTACGTCCTCATTCCTGGATGCTCAGCCTGGAGACCGGAGCAAATCACAAGTCAAACCTCCCTCCTACTCGCCGCGCCCCCCGCGTCCCATCGCCACTTCTAGCTTGGAGAGCGGTCGGCTGGGATCAGCTCTCTGCATCGTCTCTGCCCACTGAGTGAAAAATCCTCAGCGAGAAAGAAACAATTCCCACTGGTGGGATCTGCTCTGTGATCCAGGTACCAGTCCAGTAGGAGGCCTCTCCACAGGAGGTCCAAACTCCACCTCCGAGGAGGGTTTCTATGGAATGGGATGGGATGGGATTGGTCCAGCAGGGACCAAAATTGGACTCGTATTGCCACCTGACATGGTGAGCTTGAGAATGAGGTTTGGGCTTATTTCAGCTGCTCTGGGATTCAGGTCTTTGAAATTTGGTTCGGAATGCCGTTGCTTGCTTCTGTAGTTTGCATGATTTGTTTTTTTCCCCTCTTTCTCTCTGCATCGGGGGTTGGTCTTTTAATTGGATTCTTTCGGGTTTCTTGCTTTGTGGCCGCCTGTAAGCGGACAAATCTCAAGGCTGTATAATTTATACATTCTTTGATAATAAATGTACTTTGAGTCTCTTTGAATCCTTTAAACATGGAGCTGGGGGAGGGGAGTGGATCAGAAGGATTCCATGGAATGGGAATGTACGGAAAAGGGATTCTGTACACAAGGAATGATTGGGATTTTTGTAAACCGGGGATGAATGAGGTAGGGGTTGGACAATTTGGATTTGAACAAAGATGGTGAATGAAACTGGATTTTACCGAGAGCATTGGATTCAATCGGTTGGGATTCTGTGGAATGGGAATAAACAAAGTGGGACTTGATCCGTCAGGAATGTGTAAGATCCAGGAAGCAGAAACACAAGTAGCAAGAACTCATCCCTCTCTCTGAGAGATCTAGAATCAGGAGGGGCGTCTCTGAGATGGTTTAAAAGTTGGTGGCGTGAAAGTGATGGGGAGTTTTGGGACCTCCCCCCTCCACTCTCTCCACATCCCCGCAATAGGGGGGATTGTCTCAGATTGGCCCTGGTTACTTGGCCACTTGGTTCCTGGAGGGTGGTGAGTGACGAAGGGACCCGTTTCATCGGCCAGCACCCCATAACCCGGCCAACCACCCATCACCAACCTCATTTCCAAATGCAAACCAAATTCCCAACAGGGCTGAACCTTAAAGGTGAATTTCCGGGTCTTCCGGTCCTGTGGATCAATAGCAGAGATGGTGTAGCTTGGCATGAGGATACTCCCCAAAATGCGTTCCTCTCGACTGTCTGCGGAGTACAAGGGTCAGGGAATCAGCACTTCCGGGTCCTTTCTCAATGCACGCCGACCGTGGGAGCTTGCTGTGCATAGATTGGCCGCTGACTTTCCTGCAAATCCCTCCTCCCCCACCCACCATCTCCCTCAATAGACAATAGACAGTAGGTGCAGGAGTAGGCCATTCGGCCCTTCTAGCCTGCACCGCCATTCACTGTGATCGTGGTTGATCATACACAATCAGTACCCCGTTCCTGCCTTCTCCCCATATCCCTTGACCCCACTATCTATAAGAGCTCTATCTAACTCTCTCTTGAATGCATCCAGAGACTTGGCCTCCAATGCCTTTTGGGGCAGAGCACTCCACATATCCACCACTCTCTGGGTGAAGACGTTTTTCCCTCGCTGGTCTCACCTCTCACCCACCAGCCGGTCCTCCTCCCCCTCCCCTCACATTCTGGCTTCTGCCCCCTTCCGTCCCGGTCCTGATGAAGGCTCTCAGCCTGAAACATCGACTGTTCATTTCCCTCCACAGATGCTGCCCGGCCTGCTGAGTTTTGTGGGTTTGTTGCTCCTGGGAATATCCTCCGGGGCAGTGGATATTCACATTCTGCACGGACAGGACTGCGGTACAGAGTACAACAGGCATGGGACACCTGGCATTTGAGACCCTTCTCCTCCCACTGAATGCATTCAGAGGTACGACATTTAAACAGGCCCTTTGGCCCAATCTCACTGATCCTCACTTTAGTCTCCCCACAGTCCTACCAACCACCCCCCCAACCCAATTCTACCCCTCAACCAGAGCAGCCAATTATCCGCCATTGGGATGCAGGGTGGAAACGTGCAAACTCCACACGGACAGCACCGAAGGTCGGGATTGAACCACGTACCTTGGGCTGTGAGGCCACGGTTGTACCTGCTGCATGGAGGGGAGAAGGGCAGCAAGGATAACCGTCAAGTCTCAGAGCTCTGGCTGACCACGTGGTCAACTCCCGCTGGACATCCCTCGAGGAGGTGAGCTGGCGGTAAGTCGGAGGAGGGAGGATGAGCAGGGAGTGGGCGAGGACAGCAGGCAAGCAGCATTCTTGGGGTTGGGTGGGAGGCAAGGTGTTGGGGGTGGTAAATGAAGGGTGAGGAGCGGCAGGAGGCAAGTGGGGGACAGAGAGGAGCGGGCAGTGAGTGGAGACTGAGAGAAGCAGAGGGTTTAGGTGGCTGGGTTGAGAAAGGGTCCATTGTGTGCATGTGAGTGTGTGTGTGTGTCTCTGTGTGAGTGTGTGTGTGTGTGTGTGTGTGTGTGTGTGTGTGTGTGTGTGTGTGTCTGTGTGTGTGTGTGTGTGTGTGTGTGTCTCTGTGTGAGTGTGCGAATGTGTGTGAGTGTGTGTGTGTGTGTGCGAGTGTGAGTGTATGTCTCTGTGTGTGAGTGTGTGTGTGTGTGTGTGTGCGAGTGGGAGTGAATGTCTCTGTGTGTGAGTGTGTGTGTGCACGAGTGCAAGTGTGTGTGTCTGTGTGTGTGTGAGTGCGAGTGTGAGTGTATGTCTCTGTGTGTGAGTGTGTGTGTGCACGAGTGCAAGTGTGTGTGTCTGTGTGTGTGTGCATGAGTGCGAGTCCGCGCATGCGCATGTGTCTGTGTGCGTGAGTGAGTGTGAGTGCGCGCGCGTGCGTGTGTCTCTGTGTGTGCGTGTGTGTGTGTGTGTCTGTGTGCGTGCGTGCGTGCGTGTGTGTGTGTGTGTGTGTGTGTGTGTGTGTGTGTGTGAGAGTGTGTGTTTGTGCGTGCGTGCGTGTGTGTGTGTGCGTGTGTGTGTGTGTGTGTGTGTGTGTGTGTGTGTGTGTGTGCGTGTGTGTGTGTGTCTGTGTGTGTGCGTGCGTGCGTGCGTGCGTGCGTGTGTGTGTGTGCGTGCGTGTGTGTGTGCGTGTGTGTGTGTGTGTGTGTGTGTGTGTGTCTGTGTGTGTGCGTGCGTGCGTGCGTGCGTGCGTGTGTGTGTGTGCGTGCGTGTGTGTGTGCGTGTGTGTGTGTGTGTGTGTGTGTGTGTGTGTGTGTGTGTGTGTGTGTGTGTGTGAGAGTGTGTGTTTGTGTTCGTCCCCTGCAGGCTTGCACTTACTTGGCTGTTGAACCAGCACCAAGTGACACCAGGTGTAAACCAGCCACCCCAGGTTAAAGAATCCACACAGACGTCCTCCCCTCCTCAAAACTGGAGGGGAAGTCAGTCAACCTCGACCTCGAGGGATGGCCTGAGGACGAGGGGGGCGGGGAGCAGTTTCCAGGTTCAGTTACCTCGATAATAGAAGAGACAGAAATCAGAAAGGACAAACCATCTTCTTTTCCACAGCTTCAGCCCAGAGCTGTCCTGAAATGTTGAGAGAAACAACACGTCTCAGCGGAGAGAGGTCACGTCCTCATCAGCAAGTGGACAAAAACTATCTGAACCCACGTCGACGCTTCCTGGGGTGCAGTCCCACCCTGGGGTGCAATACCTGAGGTGTATTGTAGAGGTGACTCTCCTGGAGGTGTAATCCATGAGTTACAGACTCTCCCCAAGGTGCATTTGCTGAAGCACCAACTTGCTCCGGAGCACAGTCTCTGAGGTAGCAACTCTACCCGGAGTACAGTCCCTGAGACATAGACTCTCCCTAGGTTTCAGTCCCTGGCATAGACTCTCCTCGGTGTACTGAGTCTCCCCGGGGTACGGTTCCCATGGTCGTTGGGGGCCAGTGGTTCTGACCCCGGAATCCCGGAACTCAAGGCTGCACCGGAATGTTTCTTCCACCAGAGGGAGCTGATGCTCCACGTTTGAAATGACCGTGCAGCGCTTCTATTGCCCATCTCCCCTGTGCCGGGGGTCTCAATCACCTGTCGCACTTCGCGCAGGTAGAAGTTGTCCCACCCTGGAATTGCTCCAGCTCTCTGTGCACCCTCCGCGATATCCCGGCCTACACTCCACTCCTGCTCCCTCCCTCACCTCGCGCCCACCCCTTTCCCTCCTCCAGCCGCGCCTCCCCTCGCCCTCTACCTGCTTGTAGAGCCAGCCCCGGATCACGGTGACGGAGTTGGGGTCCCGCCGGATCGCCCGCTCCCTCTTGCCGAAGGTGTGCACTTTCTTCATCGGTCTGATCGGCTGGACGGGACACAAGCAGGGTTCAGAGCCAGGGACCCAGTTAAAGAGGGTCTTCATCAGCCACCCCCCCCACTCCCCGCAAGGGCCATGCTATGGGGCGGGGAAGCCCGAGATCTGTCCCTCAGCTCCAGAGGCTCGTACTCGGCAACTCCAGAAGACATGTCCCCCCGAGGGAGATTGGCACAGTGACTTTTCCCCAGGGGTGGGGAACTATGGGTGGAGAGACAACTTGAGGGACAACTGTATCTTCTCCTTCTGTATCCGGAAGGAGCTGCCGAAGGAATTGGATGCTGGTACATTAACAACACTTAAAAAAGTAACATTGGTGGGACAGGTTCAGACATTAGAGTGGGCGTTCCCAGCCTTTTTCATGTGGGCCCAGGTTGGGAGCTCCTCCTTCAGAGGGTTATGGAAAATGGGACCAGTTTTGGATGGGAATCTTGATCAGTCCAGTCCCGTTGGACCAAAGGGCCTGATCTCCATCTGAATGACTCTATGACAAGGTTGGATGCAGTGGAGGTAGAAATTGGGAAATCTCCTGCAAAACCAGTCACTTGGAATTTCAACGGCAAATCCACCAGGATACTGGAAGAGAGCCAGGCGTGGCTAAATCACCCCGTCCTGTTGGTTAGGGATCTGGAGGAGGGATTATCAGTCGGGGTGGGGGGGGGGAAGAGTGAAGATGGCCAATGAGGTGTGGGTCAAGAGGGGGAAGGGTGGGGAGGATTTGTGGAGGAGGAGAGAGGAAGAGTGCTGCCACTGACCTTTGAGCCCAGAGGGGTGGAGAGGGTGGAGATGTTGCTGATGCTGGAGCCCTGGCTGACTTCACTCTGCGGTCTGTCAGCTACCTCGGACATCTCTGCCATTAGCCTGGAATCAAATCAAATCCCTGTTTAATTATCATGGATACAGCTGAACGAAACAGCATTCCTCTGGGGCCATGGTGCAAAACGTACATAGCACATTCAAAATCATGAGCAAAAAAAACCAGTCATGCAAAAAAAAAACACGTTTAGCCCAAGACCCAGAATGGCATGTCCTGCAAATTAATGGTCGTCTCACCATCACTGTGGGCCCTCTTGCACCTTGCTCTAGACCGAGGACCCGGTTCCTCCCTATCACCGAGGTCCAGCGCCACTCAGAAGGGTGTGTTTGATCCCTGCGATGGGATATCTAAAGAATGGGTCCACAGATCCCAGGTTCAATCCCGGCCTCGGGCGCTATCTGTGCGGCACCCCAGGATTTCCCTGGGTGCTCTGAGTTCCCACTACGTCCCAAGCGCGCGTCGGCCGGTAGGTAAACTGGCCATCGTAACCCGTCCCCCGGTGTGCAGCAGAGGGGTGGGTTCTGTGGGAAGTTGATGGAATGAGGGGAGAGTAACGTGGGATTAGCGTGGGCGGGTGCTGGAAGGTCAGTGAGTTGAAAAGGCTCCTTCTGTGCCGTGTAGCTCCCATCATTATTATGACATGGGCGATCATGGACTATGGGCCGTGATTGTCCTTGGCAGAAGTGCTTTGCCATTGCCTCCTCCGGGCAGTGTGGCCCTGGTCTTCAGAGATGGTCTGTTTGGCGTCAGCGGTCGCATCACTAGGACTTGTGATGTGCACCAGATACCCCTATGACCATCCACCACCTGCTCCCACGGGGTGGTGGGGGGATAAGCGGGTGCTACACCTTGCCAGGGGTGACGGGCAGGCTTGTGGAGGGAAGGAGCACCTCACACCTCCTTTGGCTGAGGCGTGCCTCCACCCCGCCCGTCTATAAATACCCACTTCCCAAACGAGTGGCAACACTAATCAAAAGAAAGGCCGGGAAATTCACTGGCACATTGCTGTTCCTCGGGGCATTCTGCACTTCGTTGTGTTTGTTGGTTTACGCCGATTTCTGAGTGTGTTTTTCATAAAGAAGGATTCCTTTGTAGTGTCACGGAGCGTTCAAACACAGGAACATATCCTTTGACCCATCTAGTCTGGTCTTCTGTCAAGTCCCATCTTCCTGCACCCAGAACATAGTCCTCTCTCATTCATACACTCTGTGCTCACTTTACACCCCATACAATGCATGACAACAGGCAGGTGTGGTCGAAGGGTTCAGTTGTTGTTCAGACCAAACATCAGAGTGGGGGAAAAAGTGATTTAAGTGACTCGGACCATGAGTCCCGATGAAGGGTCTGGGCCCGAAACGTCGACTGTTTACTCTTTTCCACAGATGCTGCCTGGCCGGCTGAGTTCCTCCAGCATCTTGTGTGTGTTGCTTTGGATTTCCGGCATCTGGAGATTTTCTCCTGTTTGTGATTGACCACGGAATGATTGTTGGTGCCAGACAGGGTGTTCTGAGTATTCAGAAACTACAGACGTCTTGGGATTTTCACACACAACAGTCTCCAGAGTTTACAGAGAATAGTGAGAAAAACAAAAAAAAAAAAATCCAATGAGAAGCAGTTCTGGGGGAGAAAACGCCTCGTTAATGAGAGAGGTCAGAGGACAGTAACTCAAATAGCTACACATTATAACAGTGATTGTCAGAAGAGCATCTCGGAACAGAAAACACATCGAACCCTGACGGGAGAACCCTACAAAAACGTAGAGGATACAGTCCAGTCTATCACGGCTAAAGCTCTCCCCACCATTGAGCAGGAGAAATTACAGGAGCCTCTGGACTCACACCACCAGGTTCAGGAACAGTTATTACCCCTCAACCATCAGGATCGTGAACCAAAGGGGATAACTTCACTTGCCCCATCAATGAAATATTCCCTCAACCAATGGACCCACTTTCAAGGACTCTTCATCTCGTTCTCGATATTTATTGCTTATTTATTATTATTATTATTATTATTATTATTTCTTTTTGTATTTTCACTGCTGTCTTTTACACTCTGGTTGAATGTCCAAGCTGGTGAGGTCTTTCATTGACTCTATTACAGTTATTATTTATTCTATTATGGATTTATTGAGTTTGCCCAGAAGAAAATGAACCTCAGGGTTGTATACGGTGACATATACGTACTTTGATAATAAATTTACTTTAAACTTTGAAGAGATCCCCTCGTCCTTCCGAGCTCCAGGAAATAAAGTCCGAACCCATTCAACCTTTAATTCAGGTCCTCCGGTCGTGGAAACATCCTCATAAATTTTCTCTGCCCTCTTTCCAGCTCATTGACATCTTTCCTGTCGGTAGGTGACCAGAACTGCACACAGTGCTTCACATGAGGCCTCACCAACGTCGCACCCGTGGAGGGTGTGGTTCCTCTAGCGCCAAGACTAGAGGGTACAGCCTCAGAATATGTCAATTCAGGACAGAGATGTGGAAGAATTCCTTATGGCCTATACGACTGCAACATTACATCCCAGCTCCTGTACTCCGAGCCCAGATTTATGAAGGCCAATGTGCCAATAGCACTTCTTACGATCATCTCTACTTGTCATGCCACTTTCAAGGATATTATGGACCTGTATTCCCAGATCCCATTCCCTGTGCAAGTCTTATCCTGATTTATCCTCCCAAAGAGGAGCACTTCATAGTTTTCTGCATTCAATTCCATTTGTCATTTTCATCCTATTTTTCCAGCAGGTCCAGATCCTTCTGCAAGTTTTGTCAGCCCTCCCTGTCATCGACTCTGCCCCAGTCTTGGTGTCATCCGCAGACTTGCTAATCCAGTTTGCCACATTTTCATCTATATCATTAATATCCGTGAGGAACGTCAATGGACCCAGGACCCTCAGTCCCGAGGATGCTCCCCGAGTCCTGGCCCATAACACCAGGTGCTCCCTCCGAATTACCCTACAACCAGAATGCCCCCTCAGTACTGCTCTACAAGACCAGGGTGCTCCCTCACGATGCCCTACAACATCGGGGTGCTCCCTCAGTCCTGCCCTACAACCCCAGGAGCTCCCTCACTTCTGCCCTACATCATCAGGGTGCTCCCTCAGCCCTGCCCTACAATCAGGAGCTCCCTCACTTCTGCCCTACATCGTAGGGGTGCTCCCTCACAATTCCCTACAACCCCAGGTGCTCCCTCACTTCTGCCCTACATCGTAGGGGTGCTCCCTCACAATTCCCTACAACCCCAGGTGCTCCCTCACTTCTACCCTACATCATCAGGGTGCTCCCTCAGTCCTGCCCCTGCACCAAGACGTTACTGCACTCATTGCCTCATTTGTTGCTGGGAAGTCTCCACTTTATCTCCCTGGCTGTCTTGAGTGCTTTGTCATCTTCACCCTCCTGCCCGCTGGAAGTGCCGTGGCCTTTAGTCCCGAGTAAAGGTCGAGCTGGTGAGAACAGACAAGTCAGGACCAGTCCTCTCTCGGCCTCTGACCCCAGGAATGGCCAAAGCCTGTGCGCTCTGCAGCGCGAGACAGGCCTCCACAAACTCCTTTTCACCCCTCACCACAGTGGTCAGCAGCTGGTAGGGCTCCGGCCTCGAGGAACAGACTCAACCCTGACCTCCAGGGCTCTCGGTGTGCAGTTTGCACGTTCTCCCCCTGTCCGTGCAGATCGGTAATACCACCTCCTCCTCAATCAACAGAGGCACACCTCAAAGGCGTGTGTCCACTGCCCTACTCTCTCAGTACCCATGGCCGTGTGGCGAAGCATTATCTATGAATCGGCTAATGACACCACTGTTGGTGGCAGATTCTCAGTGACGAGGAGACGACCAGGAGTGAGCCAGATCAGCCACAATAAAAACCTCTCCTTCAACATCGGCCAAACCAGAGACTTCACGAAGGGGAAGTTGGGGAGGACACACCCCAATCCTCTTTGAGGGGGGTGTTTCCACAGAGCCGTGCCCTCACCTGGTCGGAGGTCACACCACCTGCCAGTCAATACTTCACCCCTCCCAACTAATCAATGCACACTTAACCATTGGCGGTTTTAATTGGATTAACCCGTCTAGCACAAGCCGTTGGCCCCCTGGTGAGTCACCTGGGCTGGACCCTCCCGCCCCCTGACCTATAAAGGGTGCTTCATGTGCTTGGCTCGCTCTCTTTTTGCCATTCTCGAGGGACCACCCTGCCTCACTCCAATACAGCGCTGGAGACGTGGTGAGTTGTGTATTCAATAGGGTTGTGGGGGCATTTATTGTTGTCCGTTTAGCAAAGAGCTTTGCCCCCCCACACCGTTTTCCCGTGTATTGTACTGCTGACCCGACTTTTCCCACGCTCGTCTATTCTAAGCGCTTTTGTGCGAATATTGTAGCCGCTTGTGTTGTTCCCAAGTTCTTTTCCCCTTGTAAGTAAACTCCTTATTATTAAAACCGTGTGTTCAGAGCCCTTGCCTTTGAGACCCAAAGAATCGGCCTCATCTCCATCACAACAGGGGGTCACCGGTGGAAAGGGTGAGCCACTTCAAGCACTTGGGCGTCAACATCTCAGAGGATCTATCCTGGGCTCAACACATCGATGGAATCATGAAGAAGGCATGCCCGTGGCTCTAGTTAGGAGTTTGAGGAGATTCACTATGTTGCTGAAGTTCAACTTGGACAGAAGCGTTCTGACTGGTTGCATCTTAGCCTGGTGTGAAGGCTCCGGTGCAGAGGATCGAACGAAGCTACAGAGGGTTTGCAGATTCAGCCAGCCTCGTCATGGGCACAGTCCTCCTCAACATCAAGGACATCCTCAAGAGGCAAAGCCTCAAGAACGGGGTACCTATCATTAATTGTCTCACCATTTGGGGTAAGCCTCTTCACATTCGGAAAGAGACACGGGAGCCTGAAGACCCACACTCAAAGTTCAAAGTACATTTATTATCAAAGTTTGTATATTAGATAAAATCTTGAGATTCGTCTCCTTACAGGCCACAGAACAAAGAACCCATTTAAAACAAAGAAGACCCGCAGGGGAAAAAACAAATTGTGCAAACAATAAAAGACAGCAAGTGACATCCAGAACTGAAGTTCACGAAAGTGAGCCCGCAGCCACGAAGCCGGTCACGGCTGATCCGGGAGCCTGTTCGTCGCGGGCCACAGTCTCAGTGCAGCACAGAGATGAATGAACCTCACGGAGCAGGGAGCCAAACACTGGCTCGTCCCTCTCCTGCGGTCCCGGCACCCTGACCTTCTCAATCTGGCCCGGCACTTAAATTGCCCAATCAGCAGGCCACTCCTCGCTCTCGGACCCAGGCCCTGCCACTTCGAAACGTTCTCGGACTCGGGACCCGTGGCCCCCAATCCAGCCCACACCCGACCTTTCCAATGCAGCCCAACACTCACACCAGTCAAACCTCAGCTTGGTCCAAATTGCTTCTTCCCCTCCGCCATCAGATTTCTGAAAACAGTCCACAACTACTACCACATCATCCCTTTTTTTTAATAAGTTACAAATTTTTATACCTTGACACTGTATTGCTGCCGCAAAACCACAAATTTCACGATAGATGAGATGGTACTAATAAACCTGATTCTGACCACGTGGGTTTGCCCCGGAGGCTCCAATTTCTTCTCAGGCACCTGCAGGTTGGTAGGTTAAGAGGCTGTTGTGAATTGGCCCTCGTGTTGTGCATTAGAATCTGGGGAGAGTTGATGGGAATGTGCAGAGAATTAGAAAGTAGCATAAGTGCAGTGAATCTTGATGGACAGCACAGGACTTGATGGGCTGAAGGGCCTGCTACTATCCACTCACAATCAGTCAGTGTACACTTGCTCCCGTGCGTTTGCTGTGAGCCTCAGGGCAAAAGGACATACCTTTAAGAGTGCCTGGGCCTTTAACAGCATCCGCACCTTAAATTGTTGTCAGAGATGCAATGTGGTCTGCCTTTAACTTCTATCCTGACCTCTCCCAGGGATGAAAAGACAACATTCCCAAGAACCACGTCATCCCATTCCCTTTAACCCCCGATTTGGCTCGAAACCAAATTGAAAGGTCAACCGACGAGAAGACAATGCTCTAACTCAACAGACCGGCCTTTGAGCGGGAAAGGTCAGAGGAGGAAAGGGGCCTTTCCATTGCTTACACAGGACTGGCCGAGAACGATTGACAATGGGTCCGGTGAGCCCCTACAGTCAGCCCTCATCCCAAACCACTGAGGGTCCAGATTCAGCAGGGAAGGAGTTAAAAGCCGGCAGCAGTCACCCTAAGCATGGAGGAAACCCTTTTATTTAACGAGCTGTGATCACAGAGGAGGCCCTGTCTCCTTCCTCCCACCAGTTATTCAGTATTCATTCGGATCTCAGTGCCAAAGCAGAGCCGGACAAAGCAAGCTGCCAGCATGGGGTGTAGGAGGCAGAGATGGAAGAAGAGGAAGGGGGAGGGGAGGAGCGAGGGAGTAACGAAGGGCTGGAGGGAGCTAGCTGGAGGTAAAGGGGGGGAGAGTGATGAGGAGGGGGGACGTGGAGCAGGAGATGGATAGGCTGGGAAGATTAGGGAAGGAGATCTTCCTCTGTCAACATGTCATGTCTTAGCCTGACCATGCTACCCATCATCTTCTGGGGAGCTGCTGAACCAGGATTACCACCCCCACTGTCCACCACCTGATACCCACGTGTTACCACTGCCCAGAGGCCCTCCACTAACTCTGAATTTCACCCTCGACAATTCCTGAGGTCCCAGTACTCCTCCCACCAATCACTTGGTCAGAAGGGAGGGACGAGAGGAAGGATACTGGGAAGAGGGACTGGTAGGTTCAGCAAAGATTTGGTTCTCCAAGCCAGCTAAAGACCTCTCCCACTAAATTCTGGGAGCAAAGATATGGTAGTTGTCAAAAAAAAAAATGGTGGAAATTGGAAGTAAGAACATGTATTGAATAGAATCAAAAAGTTCTGGAAATGTTCAGCAGATCTCTGGAGATACAAGGGACGCTGCAGATGTTACACACACAAAATGCTGGAGGAACTCAGCAAGTCAGGCAGCATCTATGGAGAGGAATAAACCTTTCAGGCCGAGACTCCTCATCCGGTAGATAGTCACTTAGTCTTTCTCCCAGAATTTGAAAGGTATTATTTCTAATCCTGATCAAATGTCATGATCCTGAAAAACATAATGGTTTCCCTCTCTATAGATGCTGCATGACCTGGTGAGAATTTCTAGTATTTTCTGTCTCATTCAATAAGGCAATTGTCCACTTTTATTTGGTCCCCAATCCCTTATCCCACCTGCACCCTGACCCCTAGTTCACTTCAACACCCTCTGCCCTCGCTATTTCTTGCTAACACTTCACACACAGGTATCATACCAGGTCTAGTTCAAAACTTAACCTCATTCCTCCCTCCCCACCTCCTCATTAAGGGAAGCCATTCCTCAGCTCAGGGGGTACCTACAAAATGTGCGGGTTCTCTGCAAGTTACTTCAAAACCCCCACTTTCCCAAATAGAAACACAAGTTTACGGTGTGGGGTTCTCATGATTACTCCCTGTCCTACCCATCCCTCGAGGGGTGCGAACTTATAACTGATGGTCGGGCAAGGGTGATCACTGGCCAAAGGTAGAAGCAGTTGGACGAGACTCATATCATTCAACAGCCCCCTCCGTGGTGAAGATCGGGGGATCTGCCCCTTTTCTGTTGCTTGGGTAGGCTACCTCATTACCTACTATTGTGCATGCCAGTGTTCCCCCCCTCCTATAATCATGTCCGTTCCTTCCACCCCCATTCCTGAGCCGATCTATCTTCAGTTGGGAAGGACGGAGGGTGGGTTTTGGGTGAGTAGCTTGTCAGCACAGGTCACTTGGCTTTGGGTCAAGTGCCCAGTTCCCTCCCACGAGGTACCCTGAAGAAATTCAACATGACATCTGAAAAACCGTGAAGATGTCGCATTGGGGGGAGGGGGGACGCGCCCGCAGGAAACGTTCGAGGGAGAGCCGCGCCACGCGAGGGCGACCCCTGCTGTGCCACAGAGAGCAAGCGGGAGCTGTGAACGGAGAGATGGAACAATCAAAAGACCGGACCAGACACCACGGACACATGTCCACCCCGGTCCCACCAACAGACAGCCCTGAGTGATCGCACAACTCCTACTAGTAGGTACCCTACTGGGAACTCCTCCCTCCCCACCCTGGGCTCGAGCTGTTCGTGTTTCTGCTCACTGGGGAGGCTCCCCTCCCCCTTGAGCCCCATCCACGGCCGAGGAGGCAGGTGGGACCCCGGTGAAAAACCACCTGTCTCCAGAAACATCCCATGCATCAGGAATTGAGAGGTTAAAATAACTCGCTCGCTGGATCTATAAATAAATAACTCAAGTGAACAGAGAATAATCTCATTTCTGGCCGCAGATGATGAGAGACGCCTTGCATGCGGTGTCACTATTCTGTGATATTCAATATTTCCCCCATACTGTGGGCCCAGCTCAGAATCTTGCCATCTCAGTAAGACCAAGGCATCAGTCCCAAATCCCTTCCCCATCATGGAGTCTACCCCCTTCCCCAGGATCATTACTTCTTCCCCCACCATACAACCAATGGACCCTTCCCCCCCATCTCTCTGCCAACCCCACTCACCGTCACCTTCCCCACCCCCTCTCCAACGCCAGTGCCACCCACACCCACCTGGCCAACCCTTCCTGCCCCACACCAAGGTGACCATGACACCCCCCCATACACACCCATGGAGGTTCACCTCCATCAACAACCACCCTCCATCACCAAACCCCCTCCATCACCAACCCCCCTCCATCACCAACCTCACCTCCATCACCAACCCCCCCTCCATCACCAACCTCACCTCCATCACCAACCCCCCTCCATCACCAACCTCACCTCCATCACCAACCCCCCCTCCATCACCAAACCCTCTCCATCACCAACCCCCCCTCCATCACCAAACCCCCTCCATCACCAACCCCCCCTCTCCATCACCAAACCCTCTCCATCACCAACCCCCCCTCCATCACCAACCTCACCTCCATCACCAACCCCCCTCCATCACCAACCCCATTCCATCACCAACCTCACCTCCATCACCAACCCCCCTCCATCACCAAACATCCTCCATCACCAACCTCACCTCCATCACCAAACCCTCTCCATCACCAACCCCCCCTCCATCACCAACCTCACCTCCATCAACATCCACCCTCAATCACCAAACCCCCTCAATCACCAACCCCCCTCCATCACCAACTCCCCTCCATCACCAAACCCTCTCCATCACCAACCCCCCTCCATCACCAAACCCCCTCCATCAACAACCCCCCCTCCATCACCAACCTCACCTCCATCACCAACCCCCCCTCCATCACCAAACCCCCTCCATCACCAACCCCCCTCCATCACCAAACCCCCTCCATCACCAACCTCACCTCCATCACCAAACATCCTCCATCACCAACCTCACCTCCATCACCAACCCCCCTCCATCACCAAACATCCTCCATCACCAACCTCACCTCCATCACCAACCCCCCCTCTCCAACACCAAACCTCCTCCATCACCAACCTCACCTCCATCAACAACCACCCTCAATCACCAAACCCCCTCAATCACCAACCCCCCTCCATCACCAACCCCCCTCCATCACCAACCCCCCCTCCATCACCAACCCCCCCTCCATCACCAAACCCTCTCCATCACCAACCCCCCTTCCATCACCAAACCCCCTCCATCACCAACCCCATTCCATCACCAACCTCACCTCCATCACAACCCCCCCCTCCATCACCAAACCCTCTCTATCACCAACCCCCCCTCCATCACCAAACCCCCTCCATCACCAACCCCATTCCATCACCAACCCCCCTCCATCACCAACCCCATTCCATCACCAACCTCACCTCCATCACCAAACCCTCTCCATCACCAACCCTCCCTCCATCACCAAACCCCCTCCATCACCAACCCCATTCCATCACCAACCTCACCTCCATCACCAACCCCCCCCTCCATATCCAAACCCCGTCCATCACCAACCCCATTCCATCACCAACCTCACCTCCATCACCAACACCCCCTCCATCACCAACACCCCCTCCATCACCAACACCCCCTCCATCACCAACCCCCCCTCCATCACCAAACCCCCTCCATCACCAACCCCATTCCATCACCAACCTCACCTCCATCACCAACCCCCCCATCACCAAACCCCCTCCATCACCAACCCCATTCCATCACCAACCACCCTCCATCACCAACCCCCCCTCCATCACCAACCCCCCTCTCCATCACCAACCCCCCCTCCATCACCAACCCCATTCCATCACCAACCCCATTCCATCACCAACCCCCCCTCTCCATCACCAACCTCCATCAACAACCCCCCTCCATCACCAACCTCCCTCCATCACCAACACCTGACCACAGTCAACGACCCCCATCTTTCCCACCCACTAACCCTTCTCTATAACCCCTCTAAGCCCCTCTACCTTCCCCCTCCCACAGATCTCACAAGCCTTCCTCCTCAGTTGGGAAGGGGGTCATCCACTAGTGCAGTGAGGGTTTTCGGCCAAGAGAGTGTCAGGGCCGAAGGGGCATGACCTTGAATCGGTGAGGGGTGGGGTGGGCGGAGAGGGGTGCCTGTTCTCTGGGGAAGGAGGGGGGTAATTGACAGGTTTGACCCTCCCGGGACTCAGAGGGGCGTCAGCCGAGATCCCTTCAGCCGGGAGAGGAGGCGTTAATCTTCGCCGGCTCTTTTCAGCCCCGCATCCGAGGAGGACGATGTTCGACCCCACCATCAGCAGCCTTCCTCCCCGTCACAGGTAGATGCTAAAGAACCACCCCCCCACCTCTTCCCCCAGCCCGAACCGCCTCCCCCGTCACCCCCGCACCAACCCTCCCTCGCCAGCCGCTTCAGCTCACCGTTCACCGGCCAAGGACGCCGGGGGAGGGCGAGTCTCGGTTCTCGGCGGCGGGTCACAGAGCCTCCGTCCGCTCTGGACACGGGTGGCAGCTGCGGGGCGGATCTGCCCCCACGGGCTGTCTCCTTCAGTCCGGTCTCCTCTCCGCCAATCGCCAACCCATCTCATTTACTCTGCATAACTATTTCAGGAGGAGACAATCCACAGCCACACACATGGCAACTGTACCCTATCCCCAGCTCGCCTGCTAAATATATTATAATTATCCGCTACCTCCCACAATACTTTAACACTCTGAGTTCCACGCCAGCGCAGGCCGCAAGCGACTGACGGCACCCCCGCTCTGAATTCAGTCTGAATTTAAGGAACAAAACGGGCGATCTGATCACTGGCAAAAAAAAGGTAATTTTATTGAGGACATATCCCATCTCCAGCAGAACGTGCCATCACACACTCCCGGGGGAGGCAAACCATGAGTCGGATTCTGTTAAAACTCCCTCACATTCACAGCTAGAAACGCGTTTTAGATGCAGAGTTAAGCTTTTCCCATCAGATACTCCCAGGGTAGGCACAAAGCTCTCAGTCCCCCTCGATGAGGGGTCTCTGCCCCGGAAACGTCGGCTGTGTCTTCCCTCTCCGTGGATGCTGCCCGACCTGCCGAGTTCCTCCAGCATTGTGTGTGTGTGTTGCTCTGGATTTCCAGCATCTGCAGAATCTCTCGTGCTTCCGTCCATCATAATGATCTCGTTCTACCTCAGCGCATCATGCATGATCTGATCTGTACCAACAACATGCAGGGCAAGCTATATCTCGGCACAGAGGGCAGCGAGAGACCAATTTAGGCAACCAATACTTCATCCAGGAGCCACAGGGTAGGTCAGATACAGAGTGCAGCTCCCTCTACACTGCCCCGTCAAATACCCCCACCCAACTAGCACCAGTCGTGTCCAGGGAGACATCACACACATTTTTAAAAACCGAAGTGGTGAAACCAGTCTGTAATAAAATGCTGAAGCACGTTCTAAAAATGGTTTAAAGCAAGAAAAATCGAGTTAGACACAGAGTAAAAGTACTCTTGCACGGTCAGGGTGGTTATCGTATGGATTGTATGGTCACGGTGGTTATCGTATGGATTGTATGGTCAGGGTGGTTATCGTATGCATTGTATGGTCAGGGTGGTTATCGTATGCATTGTATGGTCAGGGTGGTTATCGTATGGATTGTATGGTCACGGTGGTTATCGTATGGATTGTATGGTCAGGGTGGTTATCGTATGCATTGTATGGTCAGGGTGGTTATCGTATGGATTGTATGGTCACGGTGGTTATCGTATGGATTGTATGGTCAGGGTGGTTATCGTATGCATTGTATGGTCAGGGTGGTTATCGTATGGATTGTATGGTCAGGGTGGTTATCGTATGGATTGTATAAGGGGGATGGCAGATGACACTTTAATTTAAGGCCTCTGCTGTTGCTTTTAATGCAGTTACTCTAAAACAGAATTAAACATGCACGACTGAGGACTGGGTATAAAGGCTATTCAAATCTTTAAGCTTCAGAGAGAGAGTGCAGACGAGATTTCCGAGGATGCTGGCTGAATTGGAGAGCGTGTCTTCTGAGGATAGGCTGAGCAAGCTGGGGCTTTACTCTCTGCAGTGAAGGAAGATGAGAGGTGCCCAGGTGAGTATATTGACTGGTTTCATCACGGTCTGGTACGGAAACTCCAAAGCCCTCGAATGGAAAAGCTAGTGGATACGGCCCAGTCCATCGCAGGTAAAGCCCTCCCCACCACTGAGCACATCTACATGGAGCGTTGTCACAGGAAAGCAGCATCCATCATCAGGGACCCTCACCACCCAGGTCACGCTCTCCTCTCACAGCTGCCATCAGGAAGAAGGTACAGGAGCCTCAGGACTCAGACCAGCAGGCTCAGGAACAGTTATTACCCCTCAACCATCAGGCTCTTGAACCAAAGGGAATAACTTCACTCAACTTCACTTGGCTCATCACTGAAATGTTCCCATAACCTATGGACTCATTTCACGGACTCATCATCTCATGTTCTTGATATTTATTGCTCAATTATTTATTTATATTATTATTTCTATCTTTTTTACATTTGCACAGCTTGCTGTCTTTTGCACAGTGCTTGAACGCCCAAGTTGATTCTATTTTCGTTATTATTCTATTAAGTTTGCCCGCAAGAAAATGAATCTCAGGGTTGTACATGGTGACATATGTGCACTTTGATAATAAATTTATTTTGAATTTTGAACAAGATGATAAGAGACATAGATGGAGTGGACAGCCAGAGACTTTTCCCAGGGCAGAAATGAGGGGCATAATTTTAAGATGATCGGAGGAAAGTGTGGGGGAGATGTCAGGGGAAATATTTTACTCAGAGAGTGTTGAATGCGTGGAACACACTGCCTGGAGTGGTAAGGTCAGAAACATTAGAGACATTTAAGAGACAATTAGACAGGCAGATGGGTGCCAGAAAAATGAGGAGTTTGTGGGAGGGAAGGATTAGGTTGATCTTAGAGTAGGTTAAAAGTTTGGCAAAACATCACGGGCCGAAGGGCCTGTACTGTTCTATTTTCAGATATGGTTTGGATACAGACAGCAAAGATAATTCAGTGTTTACTGCCTCATCAAACTCTCCCAGCAGTAGGGCAGCACTGATTAGATACAGATTCAAGTTGCACCAGGGTTTTGTTTACAGAGGCAGGTCCTTGTCCTCAGGCTGGGCAACCCTCCAGCTAGTAGTGGCAGTTCTGGTCTCCAAAGGCTGACTTTGGAAACCTCTTCCTTCCCACTTCTCCCTCACCCGCTCTCCTTTTATCTTCCTTTCCCACTCTCTTTGCCTCCTCTGCCCCTATCCCCCTTCCCTCGCACTTACACCCTGTTCTCTCCCAGTCCGTGTTCCAAACAAATCCTCAGACTTTACCAACTTCCGTCTCAGGCAAGGGGGGAGGGGGTGTGGAATGGATCTAGGTCCTGGTTCTGTCTAGGCTGCAAGTTCCACCTTCAACTGCAGTGGCTCTCTCGACCGCAGACCACGGGCATTGATCGCAGTGAGCGGCTAGCGGACCCTGAAGAAGGTGCCCGGTTCAAATCCCACCCCAGGAATTCCAGTCCGATTCCGGAATTACTCTTGCTTTGTTTGTCGTTGTTGCAGCTTCAGGAGCTCAGGCATTGTACATAACGACAAGTGTGGGGGGCAGATTTTAATTGTGAGCGGCGGCCGTCAGTGGGTTAATAGTTAATGAGGGGAGACTGGGAGGAAGTTTGTGAAAGATAAAGAGAGCCTGAGTGAAGAGTTGAAGGAGAGATGAAGGGAGGATTGAGAAAGAGCCTGAGAGAGAGAGAGATAAAGTGAGAGTAAGAGGCAGAGCTGAGGGGGTAGTGAAGGGTACTCCGAGGGACGTGGGGTGACTTGTGGTGAGATTCAGCTGCAGCGAGACAGGGTATTTGCTGAGTTTGATTACAATGGCTATGAGTGGGAGAGGTGGGCGTCAGAATTCCTTTGGCATGACACAGGCTACTGTTCTGTTCTGACGGTTGTCAACAACGGGAAGGGAATCTGATCCCTTGGAGGCCACGTGTGGGGAGCTGTCAGGGCAGAGAACAAAAACCCTTGATTTTCCCCACCTTACCCCTCACCTACACACTAGGGGCAAATTTACAACGGCCACCTGACCGACCTAACTCTGCCATGGACGGTGCCAAGCCCGGCTGCAAAAGGAGGAGGGTTGAGTTCACCCCGTACGAAGCTCCGAAGACCTCATCCCCGGGATCCTCGAAGATGGGCTGGACCCAGGGACAGCGTGAGAGACTGAGGGCCCCGGTGACCTACGCTCCCGCAGATGTGATGGGCCGAAGGTCTAGGAGAAGGATTTGACCTGCCTCTTTGGTGTGGCCGGAAACTGGAGTGCCGCCTGGCCGCGGGGAGAATGTGCAGACACCTGGCGGACAGCACCCGAGGTTGGGGGCGAGCCGGGGTTCTGGATAGGTGATCCTCTTGGGGTAATCAGTCTCTTTTAAGGCAGAGATGAGCAGGTCTCCACAACACACAGCACAAATCCACCAACGACGTGGATCTTTCAAATCTGACACCCTGGATGGTCAGCAGGCAAACCTCAGGAACCGAACTCTAAACCCAGATGAGGTCCCAGAGATAGGGAGCACTGGGCATCCGCGGATCATGGACCAATGGACTGAGGGATCTTCACTACTGAAGATCGATTGGGAGTCCAGACATCGAAGCCCGGTGGAATTAAAGTCCACCGGGGAATTCAGAGGCCTATTGTCCGTAAGCCCGTTGGAGACCTGGAGCTGGAGGACTGTCTGAGAGGGCGGGTGGGCAGGAAGAAAGGGGCTACTTTCGCTGTTGTTGCTTGTGTTGTTTTACTGAGCATTATGGCGGCACGCTACATTTACACCGGAATGTGTGGTGACACTTATGGGCATTCCGCCCCACCCCACCCAGCACACCCTTAGGTGCATCTCACCGTGTGTTTTCATGTACCTGTGATAAATAACTCTGAATCTGAAATATTCACAACTCCCACTCCTCCATAGGCAAGCCCCTCCCTTCGCCCCTTTGCTGTCTCGCCCTAATGCCCGGACCTCCCCCCCCCCCCAGCCGTAGCACTGACTTCACCGACTGGGTTGGGAAACAGGCTAACAAACCTCCAAAAATAAAAGCCTGAAAATCATCGAGAGGAGACTGGGGAGGCAGATTTCAGCCCTTGATTCAAAGAGTCAAAGACCCCTTGAAAATATATAGTGGATTCCTGCTAATTGGGGCACCTAGGGACCAGTACGTTTTGGCCCAATTAAGCAGCTGTCCCAATTAGCCGAAGTTTCATGGAAATAGTTAAAAAGGTATAAAAAGGAGAAACTACCATTTAACTGGTTAATGATTTATGTATTAAAATTAAATACAGAGTGAATCAGAGTGCTACCAGTACCTCTACAGTCCAATAAAACTCCGTATTAGTTCCAAGTTATCAATGGAGGGATTCATCTCCTGTATTGATTGACTGTGAATGGACTAAATCAGCGCAGATAATGGACTGCCTTCATACAAAGCTTTAGACGCCAGCATCCTCCTTCATTTTCATTGTAGCATTCAAGATGATTGTCCGTGACTTGTTGAAGTAGTGAAAGTGTTTCATCTTCACTCCCGGCCGTTTCTGGCATTTCCGAGCCTGAATGCTCGAAACCGCAGTGAGCAAAGCAGTTCTGAATTGTCTGGTGACAAAAATCGCTGGTTTTTGAACACAAGTTCACAGCCGATGCTACTTAAATCACTTGAGCACGGTGTAGTGTCTATTAGCCACACGACTGCACGTGACTGAAGCCAGAGAGAAATTGTCCGGCAACTAGTCTCCAATTAAGCAGCATGGTGTCCCAAACATATGAAGCCGTATACCAGCTACTTTCTTGATTTAGTTTTTGTTCTTTTAAGAGTTGCACCAAGTAAAGGGCTGTCCCAATTATGAGATGGCCCAATTAACCGGAGTCCACTGTACAATGAAGGAAGTACAAGAAGAAAATTTACAAGGATGTTGTGGGATTTGAGGAACTGAGTTAGAGGGATAGGCTGAACAGGTTAGGATTTTATTCATTAGGACACAGGAGAGTAATGCGAGGTTTTATACAAAATTATGAGGAGTTTGGACGGGTTCAATGCAGGCAGGCTTTCCCCCCTCAGGTTGGGTGAGACTAGAACTAGAGGTCTGAAGTTTACGATGAAAGGTAAGGTATTTCAAGAGAATCTGAGGGGAAACTTCTTCCCTCAGAGTGTGGAGTGAAGTGCCAGCGGACGTGGGAGATGCAGGTTCAATTGTAGCATCCAAGTTTGTATGGGAACATGGATGGGAGAGGTGTAGGGGGTTGCGGTTCAGGTGCAGATATAGACGGGCCTCAGCAGAAGACTGGGCTGGCAAGGACTGGATGGGCTGAAGGGCAGCTTCCTTGCTTGTGGTGCTCGACTGCTCAAAGATTAAGGATGTGAATGTTTGCCTCCTTTAGAACAGATTTGAAGGGCTGAATGGCCTCGCCCCGCCCCGGTGTAACAGGCTGGGGGGTTGGGGGGTGAGTGCAGGGAGCAGGGAAATGCGACTGGTATGTGGAATGTGTCCCCGTGGATCAGCGGGACCAGGGATTCCAGTCACACATAACTTGGAGCATCTGTGCTGCTCGCTTCAATTCTCCAAATACCCACACTGACCCCGTCTCGCCCCATAGTTCTCATCGCTCAACCCCCGCCGCCCTCCCCCCTTCAAAGCCTACACCAAAGCACTGATCCTGACTCAAATTCACTCTTCGTTTCAATCAATGTTTGACCTGGTTTATATTAAGTAATACTCTGAATTCATCGATCAATAACACGTAGACAGCACAGCCAAGAAAACACAGCAGTTCCCTCGCTTCCTCAGGAGGGTCGAAGAATATTTGGGATGTCTCCGTTGACCCACAGTTGAAAACATCCTATCCAGATGCAGGACAGCTTGACATCACTGTGACCGTGACCACAATGAGCTGCGGAGGGTTGTGGACACAGCAAGGAAACCAGGCTCCCCCCGTTGGGCTCTGTCTACACTTCCCATCGCCAACACGATCAACGACGGCGTGGAGGTGAACAGGCTGGCTCGGACATTCACCGCTCTCCACTCTCCCGTCGGGCAGACAACGCACACAGGAACAGTTCCTACCCTGCTGCCGGACTAGTGTGATAAGATGGCGTGAACGGACAACGCGACGAAAGGCGACGTCCTGCAGGCCGTTCACAAAACTACTGCCCTTACCTCTTTCAGATACAACTCTGCCTCGGATGGAAGCAATCTGATGGCGTATTTTCGGGCCAGTCGAGAGATCTGGCGCTTTGCCGTCCCCGAGGGAGTTCAATGAGATTTCGAGCAGGGTGTGCGGCTTGGGAGGCTGGGTGCTGAGCCAGCGATTGACCCCATTTCTCTCCGATTCAAGCACCGAGCAAGCTTGAGGTCAACAGGGACGAGAGTGGAAGGCGAGCAGAGGTGTGCAACGCCGTCTGCCTGCGTTTGAGCGGTCTCTCACTCTCTCTATCGCTCGCTGTGGCCTCGGGAAGGTGCCTGGGGTTGACTTCTCGCTCTCTCGCCCTCTCGCGTCAGATGGTGCTGGAGTTCTGCGTCTGGGGCAAGGTTTAATCAATCGTTTGTGGATCGGACTCTGTCACGATGTGTTTCTGGTTGTTCCTTTTCAAATTGCTGTTTTGTGCGACGTGGGTCGGGGCAGGCTGGCTCCGTGGCCCGCAGACGACAAATGACACAGCGCGATAACCGAACGAAACATTCTTGGGTTGTTTCAATGACTCTGCGGTTTGATGTTTTACATTCAGTGTGTCTCGCTCACTTCTTGCCATTTGCACAATTTGGTTTTTTTGGTGCCGGTTGGGAGGGCTGATCTTTTCTTTGAACCGGTTCCAAGGTTTCCTTTGTTTCGTGACCGTGGGAAGACGAATCTCAGGGTTGTACACTGTAGACATACTTTGAATCTTTGAAAAAGATGGACACTTGACCTCATCGTCACCTTGACTTTATTGTTTTGCTTTCGATTATCTCAGTGCACTGTTGAAATGAAACGATCTGCAGGGTTAGCATGCAAAACAAAGTTTTAACTGTACCTCGGTACTTGTGACAAAAGCAAACCAATTTGTCAATTTATTTACCAAATTGATTGGTTTTGATGACCCACCCCTTCAACATTTCCTTCCTCTTGGACTGTATATTTCACCTTCCCTTAAAGGTTAATCCCCTTCACCAGGTATCATTCCTATTACTCATAACCTCAACCTCTCACTCCTACTCCCCTCCTCCCACTCTGTGCTCCACACACTCTCCTCTCCCTCTCCTTTCCTCACACCCCTATGCCTCCTGTTACCCCCCCCCCCACCCCACCTCTGAAGAATCTCCTGTGTAACCGTCCTGCAACATTGGTATCGGGGCTGTTGTACCACAATTTCTGGAAGGTGTTGGGGTGGGGGAGGCATGACTGATGTAGGGAGGAATTTTTTGAGCCAGAGAGTGGTGGACATGTGGAATGATCTGCCCCGGACTGTGGTGGAGGCAAGTCCGTGGGTATATTTAAGGCGGAAGTCGATAGTTTCCTGATGGGTCAAGGCATCAAAGGATATGGCGAGAAGGCAGGTGCACGGGGTTGTGTGGGATTCGGGATTAGCCACGGTGTAATGGTGGAGCAGACTTGATGGGCAAAATGGCCTAATTCTGCTCCGATGTCTTATGCTCTTGACCTCTGAGCCGACGTTGATACTGCGGTTCAAGCCCTTTGACGTGATGAATCTCCGGGGCGCTACAGTTCCTGCCCTGCAGCTCTGTATTAAACGGCAATGCAGCGGGAGTGAATGGCTGGAGGGCCGGTGGGGTGGGCTTTGGGGAGGCCATGAAGCCCCGATTCAACATCCAGTCCACTCTCACTGAAACACAAAGGCCAGAGCACACAGTGTCAGGGAACTCGAGACAGCACAGGGCAGGAGTCAGAGCACCCGGTCAAGCCACACTACAATGCACAAAAGCACTGAATCGTAATTGCTCAAGAAACATGGAATCAAATACTTTTATTCTTGTCTCTGGACTGTGAAGCATTTCTACAATTCAATTAATTTTTTTCTCCAGTTTTACCCTCTGCAATTTGAGACATTCGTTGACTGAAGAGCAAGAGGAAACAAAGGCTGTAGAAGCATTTGGGCTCATTTCCTGAAGGTGCTGACTCTCCCTGGGATACAGTTCCCACTGTCTCTCCCTGGGGTAGAGTTCCCACTGTCTCTCCCTGGGATACAGTTCCCTCTGTCTCTCCCTGGGATACAGTTCCCATTGTCTCTCCCTGGGGTAGAGTTCCCACTGTCTCTCCCTGGGATACATTTCCCACTGTCTCTCCCTGGGGTAGAGTTCCCACTGTCTCTCCCTGGGATACAGTTCCCTCTGTCTCTCCCTGGGATACAGTTCCCATTGTCTCCCCCTGGGATACAGTTCCCGTTGTCTCCCCCTGGGATACAGTTCCCACTGTCTCTCCCTGGGATACAGTTCCCACTGTCTCTCCCTGGGATACAGTTCCCTCTGTCTCTCCCTGGGATACAGTTCCCATTGTCTCCCCCTGGGATACAGTTCCCGCTGTCTCTCCCTGGGATACAGTTCCCACTGTCTCTCGCTGGGATACAGTTCCCACTGTCTCTCGCTGGGATACAGTTCCCGCTGTCTCTCCCTGGGATACAGTTCCCGCTGTCTCTCCCTGGGGTTCAGTTCCCACTGTCTCTCCCTGGGGGTAGAGTTCCCGCTGTCTCTCCCTGGGGTACAGTTCCAGCTGTCTCTCCCTGGGATACAGTTCCCGCTGTCTCTCCCTGGGGTAGAGTTCCCGCTGTCTCTCCCTGGGATACAGTTCCCGCTGTCTCTCCCTGGGGGTAGAGTTCCCGCTGTCTCTCCCTGGGGGTAGAGTTCCCGCTGTCTCTCCCTGGGGTACAGTTCCAGCTGTCTCTCCCTGGGGTACAGTTCCCGCTGTCTCTCCCTGGGGGTAGAGTTCCCGCTGTCTCTCCCTGGGGTTCAGTTCCCGCTGTCTCTCCCTGGGGTACAGTTCCCACTGTCTCTCCCTGGGGTAGAGTTCCCACTGTCTCTCCCTGGGGTAGAGTTCCCACTGTCTCTCGCTGGGATACAGTTCCCACTGTCTCTCGCTGGGATACAGTTCCCACTGTCTCTCCCTGGGATACAGTTCCCGCTGTCTCTCCCTGGGGGTAGAGTTCCCGCTGTCTCTCCCTGGGGGTAGAGTTCCCGCTGTCTCTCCCTGGGGTACAGTTCCCATTGTCTCTCCCTGGGGTACAGTTCCAGCTGTCTCTCCCTGGGATACAGTTCCCGCTGTCTCTCCCTGGGGTAGAGTTCCCGCTGTCTCTCCCTGGGGTTCAGTTCCCGCTGTCTCTCCCTGGGGTACAGTTCCCACTGTCTCTCCCTGGGGTAGAGTTCCCACTGTCTCTCCCTGGGGTAGAGTTCCCACTGTCTCTCGCTGGGATACAGTTCCCACTGTCTCTCGCTGGGATACAGTTCCCACTGTCTCTCGCTGGGATACAGTTCCCACTGTCTCTCCCTGGGATACAGTTCCCGCTGTCTCTCCCTGGGGGTAGAGTTCCCGCTGTCTCTCCCTGGGGGTAGAGTTCCCGCTGTCTCTCCCTGGGGTACAGTTCCCATTGTCTCTCCCTGGGATACAGTTCCCGTTGTCTCTCCCTGGGATACAGTTCCCGCTGTCTCTCCCTGGGGTAGAGTTCCCGCTGTCTCTCCCTGGGATACAGTTCCCGCTGTCTCTCCCTGGGGTAGAGATCCCGCTGTCTCTCCCTGGGATACAGTTCCCGCTGTCTCTCCCTGGGGTACAGTTCCCGCTGTCTCTCCCTGGGATACAGTTCCCGCTGTCTCTCCCTGGGGTACAGTTCCCGCTGTCTCTCCCTGGGATACAGTTCCCTCTGTCTCTCCCTGGGATACAGTTCCCATTGTCTCCCCCTGGGATACAGTTCCCGCTGTCTCTCCCTGGGGGTAGAGTTCCCGCTGTCTCTCCCTGGGGGTAGAGTTCCCGCTGTCTCTCCCTGGGGTACAGTTCCAGCTGTCTCTCCCTGGGATACAGTTCCCGCTGTCTCTCCCTGGGGGTAGAGTTCCCGCTGTCTCTCCCTGGGGTTCAGTTCCCGCTGTCTCTCCCTGGGGTACAGTTCCCGCTGTCTCTCCCTGGGGTAGAGTTCCCGCTGTCTCTCCCTGGGATACAGTTCCCGCTGTCTCTCCCTGGGATAGTTCCCTCTGTCTCTCCCTGGGATACAGTTCCTACTGTCTCTCCCTGGCGTAGAGTTCCCACTGTCTCTCCCTGGGGTAGAGTTCCCATTGTCTCTCCCTGGGGTAGAGTTCCCACTGTCTCTCCCTGGGGTGCAGTTCCCTTTGTCTCTCGCTGGGGTAGAGTTCCCACTGTCTCTCCCTGGGGTAGAGTTCCCGCCGTCTCTCCCTGGGATACAGTTCCCGCTGTCTCTCCCTGGGATACAGTTCCCATTGCCTCCCCCTGGGATACAGTTCCCACTGTCTCTCCCTGGGGGTAGAGTTCCTGCTGTCTCTCCCTGGGGTAGGGTTCCCGCTCTCTCTCCCTGGGATACTTCCCACTCTCTCTCCCTGGGATACAGTTCCCACTGTTTCTCCCTGGGGTAGAGATCCCATTGTCTCTCCCTGGGATACAGTTCCCGCTGTCTCTCCCTGGGGTAGAGTTCCCGCTGTCTCTCCCTGGGATACAGTTCCCGCTGTCTCTCCCTGGGATACAGTTCCCGTTGTCTCTCCCTGGGGTAGAGTTCCCGCTGTCTCTCCCTGGGGTAGAGTTCCCGCTGTCTCTCCCTGGGATACAGTTCCCGCTGTCTCTCCCTGGGATACAGTTCCCGCTGTCTCTCCCTGGGATACAGTTCCCGCTGTCTCTCCCTGGGGTAGAGTTCCCACTGTCTCTCCCTGGGATACAGTTCCCATTGCCTCTCCCTGGGATACAGTTCCCGCAGTCTCTCCCTGGGGTAGAGTTCCCGCTGTCTCTCCCTGGGATACAGTTCCCGCTGTCTCTCCCTGGGGTAGAGTTCCCAGTGTCTCTCCCTGGGGTACAGTTCCCGCTGTCTCTCCCTGGGATACAGTTCCCGCTGTCTCTCCCTGGGGTAGAGTTCCCGCTGTCTCTCCCTGGGGTAGAGTTCCCGTTGTCTCTCCCTGGGGTAGAGTTGCCGTTGTCTCTCCCTGGGATACAGTTCCCGCTGTCTCTCCCTGGGGTAGAGTTCCCGCTGTCTCTCACTGGAGTAGAGTTCCCGCTGTCTCTCCCTGGGGTAGAATTCCCGCTGTCTCTCCCTGGGATACAGTTCCCGTTGTCTCTCCCTGGGATACAGTTCCCGCTGTCTCTCCCTGCGATACAGTTCCCGCTGTCTCTCCCTGCGATACAGTTCCCGCTGTCTCTCCCTGGGATAGAGTTCCCGCTGTCTCTCTCTGGGGGTAGAGTTCCCGCTGTCTCTCCCTGGGGTAGAGTTCCCGTTGTCTCTCCCTGGGATACAGTTCCCGTTGTCTCTCCCTGGGATACAGTTCCCGTTGTCTCTCCCTGGGATAGAGTTCCCGCTGTCTCTCCCTGGGATGGAGTTCCTGCTGTCTCTCCCTGGGGGTAGAGTTCCCGCTGTCTCTCCCTGGGGGTAGAGTTCCCGCTGTCTCTCCCTGGGATGCAGTTCCCACTCTCTCCCTGGGGGTAGAGTTCCCGCTGTCTCTCCCTGGGATACAGTTCCCGCGGTCTCTCCCTGGGGTAGAGTTCCCGTTGCCTCTCCCTGGGGTAGAGATCCCGTTGCCTCTCCCTGGGGTACAGTTCCCGCTGTCTCTCCCTGGGGTAGTGTTCCCGCTGTCTCTCCCTGGGGTAGAGATCCCATTGTCTCTCCCTGGGGTAGAGATCCCATTGTCTCTCCCTGGGATACAGTTCCTGCTGTCTCTCCCTGGGATACAGTTCCTGCTGTCTCTCCCTGGGGTAGAGATCCCATTGTCTCTCCCTGGGATACAGTTCCCATTGTCTCTCCCTGGGGTAGAGATCCCATTGTCTCTCCCTGGGATACAGTTCCCGCTGTCTCTCCCTGGGGTAGAGTTCCCACTGTCTCTCCCTGGGGTAGAGTTCCCACTGTCTCTCCCTGGGGTAGAGTTCCCACTGTCTCTCCCTGGGAGACAGTTCCTGCTGTCTCTCCCTGGGATACAGTTCCCACTGTGTCTCCCTGGGGTAGAGTTCCCACTGTCTCCCCCTGGGATACAGTTCCCGCTATCTTTCCCTGGGATACAGTTCCCATTGTCTCTCCCTGGGATACATTCCCACTGTCTCTCCCTGGGGTACAGATCTCACTATCTCTCCATGGGCTTCCCTTACTGTGCGGTGTGAACTCTCCTAGGGGTGCAGTTTGTGAAGACACTGACTCTGTCTGGGGTACAGTTTTAGAAGAAGCCGACTCCATTCAGGGTACAGTTCTCGGTGGTGCTGACCAGGGTTTTGGGTGACCATTCTTTCCAGGATATAGACAATAGACAATAGTCAGTAGGTGTAGGAGTAGGCCATTCGGCCCTTCTAGCCAGCACCGCCATTCACTGTGATCATGGCTGATCATCCACAATCTGTACTCCATTCCTGCCCTCTCCCCATATCCCTTGACCCCGCTATCTATAAGAGCTCTATCTAACTCTCTCTTGAATGCATCCAGAGAATTGGCCTCCACTGCCTTCTGATGCAGAGCATTCCATAGATCCACAACTCTGGGTGAAAAAGTTTTTCCTCAACTCAGTTCTAAATGGCCTACCCCTTATTCTTAAACTGTGGCCTCTGGTTCTGGACTCCCTCAACATCGGGAACATGTTTCCTGCCTCTAGCGTGTCCAATCCCTTAATAATCTTATATGTTTCAATCAGATCCCCTCTCATCCTTCTAAATTCCAGTGTATACAAGCCCAGTCGCTCCAATCTTTCAACATATGACAGTCCCGCCATTCCGGGAATTAACCTTGTGAACCTACGCTGCACTCCCTCAATAGCAAGAATGTCCTTCCTCAAATTTGGAGACCAAAACTGCACACAATACTCCAGGTGGGGTCTCATCAGGGCCCTGTACATCTGCAGAAGGACCTCTTTACTCCTATACTCAATTCCTCTTGTTATAAAGGCCAGCATGCCATTAGCTTTCTTCACTGCCTGCTGTACCTGCATGCTTGCTTTCATTGACTGATGTACAAGAACACCTAGATCTCGTTGTACTTCCCCTTTTCCTAACTTGACTCAGAAGGAGCTGCCTCTCCCCAGGGTTTGTTTTATGCACAGTTCCAATGCCATGTTTAATATCCTTTTATATCTCTGGTTTTTCTGCGCTTCCTCATCAAATAAAATCCAGAATCATTTTTTTTTACATGATATGTGCCTTGAAGCATATTTCCCACTCCCAGTACAAAGCCTCTCTTCTGCTGTTGAGATTTGGAGTCCTTGTCCGTCTCCCTTTAGTTTTTGTAGTTTTAAAGAATTTCCAAATAATTTAAAACTGATTCCACAATTCCTCAGGGCCTACCGGCAAAAATAGAATTGGTTTGAACAATATTTCTCAGAAGAGCTAGATTAACCTCATGAGTCATTCCCCACTCACAGACCTGATCCACATCATGTGTCTGAGAAACCCACAACACCGTGGAAGGCCATTCGGCCCACTGAGACAATGTTGACCAATCTAGTCCCATTGGCCGGCACCTTGTCCATTGCTTTCAATACCTTGGCAATTTGAGTATTCATCCAGGTCCTTCTAAATGATACAATGGACCCTTGGCCTCACTGTCTTCAACACAACGGATTCTGGAATCCAGAGCCACACACACAAAACGCTGGAGGAACTCAGCAAGTCAGGCAGCATCTATGGAGGGGAATCAACAGTTAAAGTTTTGGGCCAAGACCCTTCAACAGGACCGGAAGAGGGCAGAAACCAAATGTGGGTGGGGGAAGAAGGGAAGGACCACAAACTTGATAATCAATCTCATCATCCTGCAGCTCACGTCCACCTGCACTGCACTTTCAGAGTCAGAATCAGGTTTAATATCACCGGCACATGTCCTGAAATCTGTTGTCTGTGTGGCAGCAGTTCAATAATAGAGAAAACTGTGAATTGCAGTAATTATATAAAGCAGTTAAATTAAATAAATTGTGCAAAAATAGAAATTTAAAAAAAACCAGTGAGGTAGTGTTCATGGGTTCAATGTCCACTCAGAAATCGGATGGCAGAGGGGAAGAAGCTGTTCTTGGATCGCTCTGTGTGTCCCCTCAGGCTCTTGTACCTCCTCCCTGATGGACCTGGAATGATGAGGGTCCTTAATTTTGGACGCTGCCTTTCTGAGGCATCTCTCCTTGAAGGTGTGCGGATTCTAAGGAGGCCAGTGCCCACGATGGAGCCGACTGCGTTTACAACTCTCTGCAGCTTATTTCGATCCTGTGCAGTCACCTCCCCATACCAGACGGTGATGCGGCCGGTTAAAATGCTCCCTGTGGCTCATCTGTAAGAGAACTGTGAGTGACATACCAAATCTCCTCAAGCTCCTAATGAAGTGTAGCCACTGCTGGGTCTCCCTTGTAGCTGCATCGATATGTTGGGTCCAGGTTAGACCCTCAGAGTTACCGATACCCAGGAACTCGAAATGGCTCACTCTTTCCACTTCTGATCCCTCTACGAGGACTGGTGTGTGTTGCCTCGTCTTACCCTTTCTGAAGTCCACAATCAGTTGTTTGGTCTTACTGACGTTGAGTGCAAGGCTGTTGCTCCGCCACCGCTCAACTCTCGCTTCTGTACGTCCTCCCGTCACCACCTGAAATTCTGCCAACAATGGTTGTATCATCTGTCACTACTACTATGTTGACTCAGGCCTAGGGGGCTGGTGTCGGGCACGATGACGGACTCTCCACTCCTCCCTCTCCCTCATCAGTGTGTTCAGTTCATCTACGTTAGCTGCGTCGCTATCTTCCAGGAGCGTGTTGACCATAGTCTTGGGAGGGCGCCCAGGGTTCATCCTCCCATGCTTGGGCTCCCACGTGATGACTGGGCTGGCAGGTAGCTCAGGGTGGCGTAGGCAGTGCCCCGCTAGTTGCAGTCTTCTCGTCTCGATTTTAGTGGTGAGCATCGGTAGGTTGTTACAGAGCTCGACGTCCGTCATGTGCTGTTGTCAAATCACGTCAAGAGCCATCCGGAGCATTCATGTTTAGCAACCGTCTAGTGACTTTCTCATGGTCCACGTCTCGCATCCGTACGTGAGAGTGGACTCTGTGACTGCTTTGAAGATCCCGATCATCTGTTAGTTTCACTGTAACCGTTACATTTTACCTTGTTCTGCCTCAGTGCACTGTGTAATGATGCTGGAGGAACTCAGCAGGCCAGGCAGCATCTATGGAAAAGAGTAAACAGTCGACATTTTGGGCCGAGACTCTTCAGCTGGACTCAGTGAAGTTTATTGTCATTTAGCTACATTAATGTATATAATGTATATAGAAACAAGGCAATGTTCCTCTGAAGCAGGGTGTAAAGCACATAACACACATAATACACGATAACAGGATAAGCCCTACAGACAAATCACACATAAATAACAAACCAAAGTGCATTCATATTCAATATCGTAAGGTACAGAACAGATTAACCAGTGACACTCTGAATATGATGCGACAGGGAGTTCAGAAGCCTAATGGCCTGGGGGAAGAAACTGTTTCTCACCCTGACAATTCTTGTCCTTATGCATCGGAGTCTCCTGGCTGATGGTAGAAAGTCAAAGGGGATGCTGGATGGATGGGTGGGATCCTTAATAAGATTAAGGGCCCTGCGATGTAGTGCTCTTGATAAATGTCCCTGATGGATGTTAGGGAGAACCCTATGATCCTCTCAGCGGTTCTCACAGTCCCTTGTAGGGACTTCTGGTCTGATGCTCGATTTGCTCCCAGACCAGATGGAGACGCAGCTTGTCAGGATGCTCTCAACGGTGCTCCTGTAAAACACAATTAAAATGGAGGGGTGGGAATGAGGCGTGGGAGTTATGTTTGCCTCAATCTCCTGAGGAAGTAGAGGCGCCGCTGAGCCTTCTTGTTCAGGGAGGTGGTATTAAGGGACCAGGTGACACAGTCGTGCGTCAGCAGTGCGAACAGCCAGTGCTCAGCGGAGTGGGACGAGAGAGCTTGCTGCCCAAAGGGCGACTGTGGCCTTACTGTTAACAAGTCCAAGATCCAATTGCAGAGGGAGGTGTTGAGGCGCAGCGAGGACAGTCCCCCCCCCTACCCCCCCAGTTACTGGGGCATGATGGTATTGAATGCTGAAGTCTATAAGCAGCAGGCTGGCATATGAGACTCCATTTTCCAGGTGGGGCGGGACAGAGACTATTGGATCGTCAGTGCATCGACCTGAGCGATAAGTGGGTTGGAAAGGGTCTGGTGTAGCCGGGAGAAAGGCTTTAATGTGCTCCATGTCCGGCCACTCAAAGCATTTCTGAATGGTTTCTCTGTATCTTGGTACAGGTGACAATAATAATTAAATCCCAGCAGCAGAACTGTGAGATTAGCTGCTTCCACCTCTCGGGCAGGTGATGTGCCCCAGACCCCAGCCACCTGTCGGATCCTTCGGGTTCTTCCAGGAGTCAACAATGACGAGCAGTCCTAATTCCAAAATCTTAGTTTATTTTAGAGTACAAACATACAAATACTAATCAGACTAAATAAAGAGCTGAGGAACGATCCTGACAAAGAAATAAAAGGTGGTGCTTCTGAAAAATCTGTTACTTTTATAGAGAAGAAAAATTCCTTAGCTGGGAATGAATTAGTTAATAGGCTGCATAATAAAGACAATTACATCACGTGGGTCATGAGCTAATACTTGGCCAATGAAAAACGAGAAAGGTGATAAACTGTTAGTTTAGCTGCTATACTGCTTTCTGCCAGTGAGTGAGAAATATACATGAGTTAGTTAAAAAGTACAAATCTTATAAAAAGTATTCTTTTTTAAGAAGCAGTGGTTTCCAACACACCCTAGGTTCAGAGAGTCACACAGCACGGAAACAGGGTCTTCAGCCATACTGGCCATCCATAGTAATATCCCACGGAACAGTGTTAGTTTTCAGTGCCTTCAGTCCATGTAACCACCCGCTCCATATAAACACCCTCTCTGTAACATCCCAGATCCACCCCATTAAAAACACCCTGCTCCCTACCCCAGAACTTCTCAATTTCGTCGTGGTCAATGGATGCTATGATTTGCCCCGTGGAAAGCTGAAGAGTTTGTGAAGATTCCCGCAAAATCGGTCAAACATCCAGTTAAGACACACTGTTGGCGAAATGCAGACTGAGCCGTGCGTTAAAGCAGGGACTGGGTCCAGTTTAGTGAATAGGCGGACGACTACCTGAGTGTTCTTAAAGGCACATTCCCCATCACAGGACATATGGGGCTGATGTGGAGAAGAGTGGCTTACTTTTAAGAGGGATGATGCTCCTTATTTATATAAGAGTCCTTGGGGTGCTGGTGGGAGTGATAGAGGCCAGGAAAAGTGTGTTCTGTTGCAGGAGGGCTAGGAGACACTCCAGGTTCACCAACCACCCCCTGCCCCCGACAAGAAGCCTGGCAGGTGGTGGCCTACGCCGGAGGCGTAGACATTTCAAGAATTCATGGCATGTGTCAATGTGAACTCTGTAGCCGTCCAATACTGTGCCTTCCTGTTGATCCACACACACACGCACAAAGCAGAAAGTGAAGTCTTCATCAGAGTACATTTATGTCACTATAACCCTGAGATTCATTTTCTTGTGGGCCTACTCAATAAATCTGTAGAGTAGAAACTGAAACAGAATCAATGAAAGACTGCCCAGCTATGGGCGTTCAGCCAGAGTGCAGAAGACAATAGACCGTGCAAACGCAAATACAAATAAATCACGAGAAACATCGAGAACATGAGCTGAAGGATTCTGGAAACTGAGTCCGTTGGTTGTGGGAGCTTGTCAATGCGCGTACATTCACAAACAACAAACACACCTGGCAATCTATGTCTGGGGATCGGTGGGGGTGGGGGGAGTCACCCAGCTTTAAGTTCCTGGGCGTTAACGCAGTGGATGCCTTGTCCTGGCCCCAGCGCGTCGATGCAAGTGCAAGGAAAACACACCAGCTCCTTCCTTAAATTCTGGTTCAGGATGTCCCCGAACATTCTGACAACAGGTGTACTGTTGAAAGTCTCTCGACCGGTTACAGCGTGGTCTGGTACGGCAGTCTGAAGGGTGAAGGGACGTAAGAAGCTGCAGAGAGCCGCAGACTCGACCCAAGAAGCTCCCCTCCCTCCATTGGTTGTATCTACATGAGACGTGGCCTGAAGAGAGCACCGTCTGGACCACACCACTTCCTCATAGCTACCATCAGAGGGGAGCTACAGAAGGCCGAAGTCCCACACTGCAAGGTTCAAGAACAGCTACTTCCCTTCAACCATTCTGTTCTTGAACCAAGCAGCAAACTCTAACACTAAGTCAGTACAGCAACACTCTGACTGCTTTGACCATGACAAGTATTTATTTTTCTGGTCTGATCGTGGTCTTGATTGTATAATTTATGTTTCTTCTTATCAATGTTTCATTTCTGATGCAATGCGGCTGAGAGTGAAAGTTCAAGATTCCAGTTTGTTTATCACGGCAGCGTGCAGTGAAACGCCTGGCCTGCCTTAACAACCAACACACCCGAGGGGGTGCCGGGGGCAGCCCGCAAATCTGGCCACACGCTCCGGCACGAAACACAACAAGCAACCAATAATAACAGCCAGGCATGCTCGGCTCCTCCGCGCACACATACACCGACCTCTAGTCCGAAGGCATCCTGTCTCCTTCCAGCTCTCGCCCTGGATTCGGACTAAAACTTGCAAACTCTGGGCCTTTCGACTACCCCAGCGGGTCTCGCCGTGACTCTGGCTGACCAGCCGCCACATCCGGACTTCCTATTTGACACGCCGCTGCCCTAAGTTTGCGCCTGCCAACGACAGTGACCTCGGCCCTGACTTTAAGCTATTTATTACGCAGCTGTCACCTCCATCCTCGGCTCCACAAGCTGTGCACCTGCTGCCTCGTACCCACTCCCACCTCCACCCTCCTCGCCCCAGTCGTGTAGTTACTGCCGACCTGCCGCCCCGATCCCCTCCCTCCATAAGGCGCACAGGTTGCTGTCTGTCCTTTCTAACAAAGAGGGGGCACTTGCACGGGAAGGGGACCCTCTTGTATCCAGTGTCCCTTGGCTCACGGAGCGACGGGCTACCGGAGTTCAGCCGGTCCGCTCTGCCCGGTGTTCCCAATAGCAAAACCTCGCAATGACCAAACACCACCACCCACTCCCCCCTTGCATTTCAGTAAACCCCGCCGTCTGTCTCGCTGCGTCAACCCGCAACTATTTCTGCTGAAATTCAAAACTGCCGCCGCTTTCTGCCTTGTCTTTGAGGATCCCGCAGACCGCGGGAGCTGGAGGCTGGAGGAGCTCGGCTGGTCAAGCGGTGATGACTTGCCGACACTATTGGTTTGAGACACGTTGACGGTCCCTTTCAGTCAGGAGTTGTCGCCCGACCGGCTGGCTTCCACCAACAGAGCGTTTGGTCTTCGTAGGGTATCAGTGGAGGCAGATCTGTTTTTTCTCTCCACTGCAGAGGCAGGGCGGGCCATATTTTGGAGGGAGGGAAGCTGAAAGAGTGGCTACTGGAGGCATTAGGGTCCGTGGAGGAGGAAGAAGAAATTTACAGCGAGGGTCAGGAATCAATGTGCCCCCTCAGGGGATGAAGATTGGAGGGATACCAGGTAGGCCCCAGGATGTGAGAGGTTGGTGTGGAGGTGGGGCCCACACATCTGCTGAGCTGGATCACTCCAAAGAGGCCTGCTTTTGGAATGCCTTGGTGACGAGTGTAGCTGGGGTGAAGTTGAGGTTGGGGAGTTGGACCTTCCACACCGATCACAGGTATCGTCAAGGAGATGGGAGGATGTCTCACTGTGTTCTTCCAGGAGGCTGTGGGGAACTCATCAGTCAGGGTATTGAACATAGGAGTCGGGATGTTACCGGACACTGGCGCGACCGCCTTTGGGATATTGTGTACAGTTTAAGCTGGAAAGAGGGAAGATTTACAAGGATGCTGCCAGGACTCGAGGGCCTGAGCTTTAGGGAAAGGTTGGACTTTATCCCATGGAGTGGAGGAGTTTGAGGGGTGTTCGTACAGGGGTGTATTAAATCATGAGGGGTACAGACAGGGTGGATCTTTTCTCCAGGAAGGGGAACCAAAAACTTAAGGGAATAGGTTTAAGGCAGGGGTTCCCAATCCGGAGTCCATAGACCCTTTGCTTAATGGTATTGGTCCATGGCATAAAAAAGTTTGAGAGCCCCTGGTTTAGAGGGGTATATGCCAAAGATGGGAATCGGTAATAGTTTGGTGAGAATCGTCAGCATGGATGAGTCAGGCTGAAGGGCTGGTTTAAGGTAAGAGGGTAAAGACTTAACAGGCACTTGCGGGACAACAGCTTCTTCACACAGAGGATGGTGCACATAGAATAAGCTACCAGAGGAAGTACACTACAATGTTCAAAAGAAATTTGGGTAAATATATGGATAGGAAAGATTTAGAGCAACCGGAGATCCATAGACCCTTTGGTTAATGGTAGTGGGCCATGGCATTAAAAAAGTTTGAGAGCCTTTGGTTTAGAGGGGTATATGCCAAAGATGGGAATCGGTAACAATCTGAAGGCCCAAAAAGAACCATCAGTTAGTTTGCCCTTATTCCATTCAAAGCAACCTTTAACAGATATTTCAAACCTGATTTCTGTGGCATCTGGGCCCAATCCCATTGCCATTTCATCTGTTCCATTACCGTTTACTTCATTATAGATGCCAGTGTTTTCCCTAGTACTGATGTCAACTTGCTTGTAGAAGAGGGAAGAGCTACTTGTGAGCAGATCATTCTCCTAAAGACAAGAGGTTCTGCAAATGCTGGAGGTTCAGAGTGACTCACTCAACAGGACCGTCAGCATCAAGGGAGAGGAATAAACAGTCGGCGTGTCGGGCCATAACCCTTCCTGGGCAGTGAGAGGCCATTCCTGACTGGACCGCAGCTCTGAGTTGCCCCAGGGATGCAATCAATCAGGGTTCGCTCCTCTCCAGGAGAAAGTTGCTTGATGTTCTGCAGAGAAAGGGAGATTGTGAACGTTAGCAGTTTAGAGTCATAGAGTGCTACACTGCGGAAACTGGTCCATTCAGCCCATCTAGACTGTGACCAACTGCTACTGTTCCTAGTCCCATTGACCTGGATCTTGACCGTTTCTCTCAGGCACAACTATGACATGCTACATCTGAGGAGGTTGATCTTCTATGGCAAAGTATAAGGATGTAGGATTTAGGAGCAGGAGAAGACCCTCTGGTCCTTAGAGTGTTTTTCAAAGTTCAATTTTTTGTTATTGAACCACATATATACAATTCTGAGATTCATTTTCCTGTGGGCATACTCAGCAAATCTATTGGCTAGTAACTATAACAGGATCGATGAAAGAGTGCAGAAGTCAACAAACTGTACAAATGCAAATATAAGTAAATAGCAATAAATAATGAGAACACTTCGTAATGAAATAAAGAGTCCTTAAAGTGAGATCATTGATTGTGGGAACATCTCAATGGATGGACAAGATCAAGATCATCGTTCATATTCTACCTTAAATCCATCTTCTTGTACCTTCCCCGAGTCACACGATTCTCATTTGATCCTGTTTGAATGAACTCATTGTCCAACCATCCACAGCTCAGAGTGGTGGAGAACAAGTAGAGATTCATCACCCCCTGAATGTAGATATTTCCCCTCAGTTCAGTCCTAAATATCTCTCTCTTACTGCCACCTCAGGCGACTGAAGAAACTCAACATGGGCCCGCAAAATCTGAGCAACACACACAGCAGGCCAGGCAGTATTAATGGAGAAAAGTACAGTTGATGTTTTTGGCCAAAACCCTTGGCAGGACTAAAAATCCTATGAATCATTCCTAGAAGAATGATGGGGTGGGGTGGGGGGGGGGGAACTCTCATTGAAACCTATCAAATATTGAAAAGTCTAAATAGAGTGTATGTGGAGAAGATGTTTCTATCATGGGAGGGTCTAGGAGCAGAGAGCATAGCCCCTGAATAGAAGCACATCCCTTTAGAACAGAGATGAGAAGGAATTTCTTCAGCCAGGTGTGGTAAGTTTGTGGAATTCATTGTCACAGATGGCTGTGGAGGCCAAATCATTGAGTATATTTAAAGTAGAGGTTGATAAGCTCTAGATTAGTGAGGGCATCAAAAGTTATGGGAGAAGGCAGGAGAATGGGGTTGAAAGGGATAATAAATCAGCCATGATCAAATGGTGAAGCAGACTCGATGGGCTGAATGGCCTAATTCTGGTCCTGTGTCTTACAATCTAATCCCTCGTTTAAGATTCCTCAGACCAATGGAGCCATCCTTCCTGCTGAACTCCAGTCTTAACTTCGTAGATCTCATCCGACAGAATTTTAAATTCCAGCAAATAGAGGCCCCGCCTGCATCATCAATCACCATGTAGACACTTGTCATCACAGGAATCACTCTGGCGAATGTCAGTGACAAGTGTAATCCTTTTTAGATAAAAATACCAAAGTGTAGACAATATTTCACGGATGCCTCACCGAAGTCTACATTGTAACCAGACGTTTACTCCTGTGCTTAAACCTTCTTGCTATAAAAATCAAAGTCCTGTTTGTTGTCATGCACAGATTAAACATATTATTTGCTTTCCTATCTGCACTAAGACGTAGGATCAGAATGTAGGCTATTCTGCCCATCAAGTCTGTTCCAACATTCAATTATGGCTGACTTGTCTATCTCCACCCTAAATATCTCCAATGATCTGACCTCCAGGGGAAGGGAATTCCAGGGGTTCGCCACCTCCAGAGGGAAGATGTTTTGATGCCCTTCAGAACTGTCCCTTATTCTGTAGCTATGTCAACTTGTGACTCTCCCACCAGTGGAGGCATCTCAACATCTACCCTGTCAAGGCACCAGAGGACTTTACAGGTTTGTATCAGGTCACCTCTCATTCTGCTAAACTTCAGATAATACAGACCCAAACTGTCTAGCTTCTCTTGATAGGATAATTCGCTTAACCCAGGAATTTCATTTGGACTACCATATCCCAAACTGTGCACAGTATTGCAGGTGTGTCCTCACTAACACCATGTACGTCGATAACAAAACCCCATAACTCCAACCATTTTGCAATAAAGACCAGTAAGCTGTTTCAGAATCAGGTTTAATATCACTGGTTGGTTGGTTAACATCTTGAAGGTCAATGGGTGATGATCATCATCACAAGCCTGGGGGGGAAGGTCTGGACATCCTGAGATGCCCAATTATCAAGATCCCCCTCTCAGCATCACCCAAGGAAAGCTTATGAAGCAATACGTTTGGCACCAGCTTGGCTGCAGGAGCTGCCGGAAGGATTTTCAATGACGTTCAGCCGCCTTAGGGGCTCCACTCCTGATTTGCTGTCTGGGTTTACTCCCGTAGCCTTTGTCTCTCCTGAGGCTGCCCACAAGGCAGTGGGGCTGTTTACCCCTAGCTGGGGATCTGGTTCGTGAGCACCGGGGCGTGTCCACACACTGGTGAACCTGTGTGCTACGTGTGCAGGAGACAGACCTCCTTCCCGTCCTCTGTAGTTCAGCCCGAGTCCGAAAGGAGTTCAGTTTCTGAGTGTCGCCAGCGAGGAGGCACGACACGAGGCTTGTTGTTGGAGAGGTTATGTACTCCATATATAAAATTGTTCAATTAAATAAGTAGTGCAAAAACAGAGTAATGAGGCAGTATCCATGGGTTCAATGTCCATTCAGAAATCTGATGTCAAAAGCTGTTTCTGAATCATTGAGCGTGTGCCTTCAGGCTCCTGTACCTCCTTCCTGATGGTAGCAATGAGAACAGGGCATGAATTGGGTCCTTAATGATGGATGCCATCTTTTTGAGTCATCGCTCCTTGAAGATGTGTTGGGTACTACAGAGGCCAGTAGTACTCTCTGCAGCTTACTTTGATTTTTGCCTTCTAAACTACTTGTTGGACCTGCCTGCTAAGTTTTTTTTTGTGTGATGCATGTACTACATCTATCTCTTTGCAATCTCTCTCCATTTAGATCATGTACACTTTGACTCTTCTAATCAAAATGCATGACCTCACACGTTTCCCAGGATTTTGCCCAATGGCTCAATCTGTCTACACTCAGTGGTCCCTTTATTAGTTACCCCTGTACGCCCATTCATCAGTGCAAATATTTTATCAGCCAGTGAGGTGGCAGCAATTCAGTGCATAAAAGCATGAAGACGTGGTCAAGAGGTTCGTTGTTGTTCAGACCAAACATCAGGATGGAGAAGACATGTGATCTAAGTGACTTTGACTGTGGGATGATTGTTGGTGCCAGATGGGGTGGTTTGAGTATCTCAGAAACTGCTCATCTCCTGGGATTTTCACGCACAGCAGTCTCTAGAGTTTACAGAGAATGGTACGAAAAAAAAACCAGTGAGAGGCAGTTCTGTGAGAGAAAACGCCTTGTTAATGAGAGAGGTCAGAGGAGAATGGCCAGACTGGTAAAAGCTGATGGGAAGGTGACAGTAACTCAAATAACCACACGTTACAACAGTGGTGTGCAGAGGAGCATCTCTGAACGCACAACATGTCGAACCTTGAAATGGATGGGCTACAGCAGCAGAAGATCATGAATATTCATTCAGTGGCAACTTTATTACATACAGGAGGTATCTAATAAAGAGGCCATTGAGTGTATATCCCATTGAGAGATCAGGGGTTAATAATCAGTCAGAGCTGCAATAGTCAGTCCAGAGACACAAAATTGGTGGGTCAAATGAGCAAGTTATGTACTAGTAAAACATCTGCAGTATCAATCTTAACAAAAAACTGCATCCTGTTTATTAGGCTGAACAGCATCCAAAAATGCCAGGTCCAATTTCACGTTGAGCGGGATTCCACAAGTAAATCTGTACAAACTCCTTAAAATGGGTCTAAAACTGGTGTAAAGGAAGTCTGCTGGGGAGGTTGAAGGTTGGAGACCTGGATGAGTCTGTGTTTGCTGGAGGCCAGCCTGGGAATAAGGGACTGCGGACTGTGTACGTGCGTGGATGGGTGGGAGAAACAGAGCTTGTTTTTGCTGTTGTTGTTTCGTTGCCTGTCGTGCTCTGTGTTGTGGGCTTGCTATGTAGATGCCAGAATGTGTGGAAGCACCTGCGGACTGCTCCCCCCCACCCCTCCAGCGCACACGTGGGTGCGTTGGCCGTTAACGCAAACACTGGACTTCTCTATATATCTCTATGTACTTGTGACAAATAAACTGGAAGCTCGAGCAGCGCAGCACAGTCAAGGCCCTTCAGCCCACAAGGCTGTGCTGACCCTTTAATCTATCAGTGTAACCCTTCACCACTGCACAGCCCTCTAATTTCATTCACTGCCAGGACCATCTTCAAAGGGCAATGCCGTGAACAGGCAGCATCCCCACCACCCAGGACGTGCTCCTTCAGGAAGGAGGTACAGGAGCCTGAAGGCACACACTCAGCATTTCAGGAACAGCTTCTTCCCCTCTGTCACCAAATTTCTGAACGAACATTCAGCCCATGGGCCCTTCCTCACTTTTTCCCCTCTCTTTTTGCTCTATGTGTTTTATTTATCTTTAATATATACTTCTATTATAATCTATAGTTTTAATTACTATGTATTGCATTACTGCTGCCGCTAAAAAGCAGCAAATTTCACGGCATATGCCGGTGGTATTAAACCTGATTCTGGTTCTAACAGTTTCTCAAATGTTCCTAAGGTACCTTCCCACAAGTGCATTCCACGCACCCACCACTCTCTGTGGCATAACCAACTTTTTTACATCCTCCCTATACTTGCCACTTAAAGTGATGCCCTCTTCTATTAACCATTTGCCACCCTGGGGGAAAAGTCTTTGGCTGTCCACTCGATCTATTCCTCTTATCATCTTGTACACCTCTATCAAGTCACCTCTTATCCTCCTTCGCTCCAAAGAGAAAAGACTTATCTCACTTAACCTCTCCACATAAGACATGCTCTCTAATCGAGGCAACATCCTAGTAAATCTCCTCTGCACCCCTTCCACATCCTTCCTATAATGAGCGATCAGAACTGAGCACAATCTAACCAGTTTTCTAGAGCTGCAACATCACCTTCTGGCTCTCGAACTCTCTCCTATGACTAGTGAAAGCCCACACATCATACACTTTCTTAATCACCCTATTAACTTGCACAGCAACTTTGAAGAATCCTTGGATGTGGATCCCAAGAACCCTGTGACCCTTCACACTGCTAACAAACCCACTGTTAACCCTGTGCTCTGCCTTCAAGTTCAAACTTCCAAAGTTTATCGCTCCGTACTTTTTCAGATTGAACTCCATCTGCCTCTTCCCAGCCCAGCTCTGCAACCTGTCAACGTTCCGATGTAATCTGCCCCGACCTTCTAAACAATTCACAACACCGCCAACCTTTGTGCCATCTACAAACTTAGCAACCCCCTGTCGTGGTTTTTCGTGCCCCACAAACGACCAGGAGATGCAGAAGATTCTTTAAGAAGGGTTAAACTTTAATTTGCAAATCAAAGCTGAGATAGTCATTGAGCTAGTCGCTGATTGCCCACCGATCCTTGGACATAGCATGTTTTATAGCAATCTCCTGGTTTAGTTGTATTAGCATATGCAATCGGTCTATAGTTGCGTATCACACGTACATCCGCCACTATTGTTTCTACCCATTGACTTAATCATGTTCTAATCTACATCTCTTAGCTACCTCTCATTAACACACCATTTATAATCTACATCTCTTAAGATTTCATTCTCCTACTAAATTGGATACATGCATAGCAAATAGCAAGTTCAAAGCTGACTACATAGTTTTGGTTACACAGCAAACGATGCAACTTTTAAATATATCTCCCCTTTGGTCTCACACAGAGAAAGAAGGCCAAGAGTCCGCGCACAAAAGCCCCAATAAACCCAAGCACTTATTCCCAAATCTCGGGTTAAACTATAATTTTCTGTGCCAAGACCTCAAAGTATTCTCTCCCTGTTACCCTGAGCCGCTGAGCCAAAAACCTGTCCCTCTGTACCTGAGACAGGGAAAAAGACTCAGAATCCCTTACAATCTACTCCCACACTGTCGTTTTGCTCTTGTTCATCCTGCAGGTGTTGTAGGCTGTAACGATACATTTTCGGTGTTTCTTTCTCCACTAAGCTTGCTTCAGTAATTGCCACGAGCATCAGAAATTGTTTGGTTGCAGCACGCACTACAAGAGACTTGAGACAAGGAAGAATACAGCACAGCACAAGCGCACAGCTCAACAATACAATACCGACAGTCATTGCCATTTTAGTCAGCCATGCTCCCCATCCTCCGAGTCTACTTTCTAACCAGTCAAATAACTGATGTCCGAACCCTGCATTCTGTGCGCATACCTCGCTCTGTGACAAGACAAAGTCCACTGAAGCCTGTAAATAAGGTGACCAAAAAACATCCTTCTTTATTTTCTTTATCACTTCCCCCCTTGCACAATGGTCAATCCCATGCGCTTCTGAAATCAGAATCGTCAGTAGAGGGGTGGGCGCTACCCACAAACGGTCTTCCATGCTCCACAAGCCTTCCGGGTTCTGCTTGGCCCCCCCTTCGTCTCCACATTGCCTGTTCTGCCAAAGTTGCCTTACCTTGTATTCCAATTAGGTCCTCTACCTCAGGTTCTGGAGCTAGGCTTACCTGGGGGGCAATGACAGCTGATGTACATCCAGACGCTTTTCTGGCTGGTCCTGCCGCGGTCGCCAATTTTGTCGTGGTTTCTCGTGCCCCACAAACGACCAGGAGACGCAGAAGATTCTTCAAGATGGATTAAACTTTAATTTGCAAATCAAAGCTGAGACAGTCAGTGAGCTAGTCGCTGATTGCCCACCGATCCTTGGACACAGCATGTTTTATAGCAATCTCCTGGTTTAGTTGTATTAGCATATGCAATTGGTCTACAGTTGTGTATCACACGTACATCCGCCACTATTGTTTCTACCCATTGACTTAATCATGTTCTAATCTACATCTCTTAGCTACCTCTCATTAACATACCATTGTCTTCCACATCTCTTAAGATTTCATTCTCCTACTAAATTGGATACATGCATAGCAAATAGCAAGTTCAACGCTGACTACATAGTTTTGGTTACACAGCGAACAATGCAACTTTTATACTCCAATACCTTCCACTTTTTCCTCCAAGTCATTTTTAAAATCGCAAAGAGCAAAGAACAGATCTCTGCTGAACGCCGCTGATCACCGACCTCCAGGCAGAATATGCTCCAAATGCTGGTATAAATGTAAACGTGCAAAACCCATGTCTCCGTTAACAGCTTCTGCATTTACCATCCCGGTCCACACATGCACAGGGTTGTGGAAACACAGAGTTTATAACTGGCTTGTCTGCAGTGGGGCATGTTTCGGAGTTAATTGGTCCTAGCAGCATGCTGGTGTGCAGAGGGACTTGGGAGTGCTTGTGCATGAATCTCAAAAGGTTGGTTTGCAGGTGCAGCCGGCTATCAAGAAGGTAAATGGAATGTTCATTGCTAGAGGGATTGAGTTTAGGAGCTGGGAGGTCATGCTGCAACTATACAGGGTACTGGTGAGGCCGCACCTGGAGTACTGTGTGCAGTTCTGGTCTCCTTACTTGAGGAAGGATATACTGGCTTTGGAGGCAGTGCAGAGGAGGTTCACCAGGTTGATTCCAGAGATGAGGGGTTTAGTCTATGAGGAGAGATTGAGTCGCCTGGGACTGTACTCGCTGGAATTCAGAAGAATGAGAGGAGATCTTACAGAAACATAGAAAGTTATGAAAGGGATAGATAAGGCAGAGGCAGAAAAGTTGTTTCCACTGGTAGGTGAGACTAGCGGTACGGGACATAGCCTCAAGATTCGGGGGAGTAGATTAGGATGGAGATGAGGAGGAACTGCTTTTCCCAGAGAGTGGTGAATTTTTACTTTACTTTATTGTCACCAAACAATCGATACTAGAGCATACAATCATCACAGCGATATTTGATTCTATGCTTCACGCTCACTGGAGTACAAATCAAAGTAAATATAATAAGTATTATAATATTTAATAAATATAATAAAATTTTAAATTCTAAATCATAATTAGAAAATAGAAAAGGGAAAGTAAGTTAGTGCAAGTCAGGTCCGGATATTTGGAAGGTACGGCCCAGATCTGGGTCAGGATCGGTGGGATTCTCTGCCCAACGAAGCAGTGGAGGCTACCTCAGTAAATATATTTAAGACAAGGTTGGATAGATTTTTGCATAGTAGGGGGATTGAGGGTTACAGGGAACAGGCAGGTAGGTGGTGATGAGTCCGTGGTCAGATCAGCCATGATCTATTGAATGGCGGAGTAGGCTTGATGGGCCAGATGGCTGACTCCAGCTCCAATTTCCCATGTAGCAGCAGCTGTTATTGTAGGTGCAGATTCTCAGTGGCTTCACCATGTCACCTGATGCTGTGTGGATCATTGTTAAGGTCTCCGTTCCTGGTCTGAGACTGTGTGTGTGTAGTCCTGCTCTGTCCTTCCGTAGGGCTGTCTCAGGGGCCGTATTCCTGCTATGATGCCGGGTGCTCCTGTCATGGTTCCGGTTGGCTGTTCCCCTTTAAGGCTCCTTTCTCCCTGATTATGCCCTAATTTCAGTCATTAGATCTCCAGTTGCTGCTAGTTTACTCAATTACAGTACACCTGGTTTACATCAGAGACTGTGAAATAAATACGATGGCATCACTATCACAGGTTGCCAGTTTGTTGGTCTGCTCCCACGTGATAACATAAACTTCTCAACTGCTTAGAACTGCTTGTTCTAAGTCCAGCTCCAGTTTCAAGACATTCCATGAGAACCCTGTCTCCGTGTCAAGATTCCTCCTGTTTGCTGTTCAATGTTCACGTCTACGCCAGCATCCCCAACTCCGTCTCCGTGCCCGTGTCCTGCACTTGGGTTCTCCTCAGTCGCTCCGTGCAACAAGGTGTGAGTTTGCGGTCTGACCTCTCGCAGGGCCTGAGCAGGGAAAGCACTTATGACCTGGCCTTGTATCTGCCCCTGCTAGAGGCTGTGGCCTGCCCATTCATAGAGCGTTTTAACAACTGTGTTCATGTTCTGCTTGAACTGGGGCTATACTCAGGTTCTAACTCCATTTGTGGTTGTGTTGAGGACGCTTCACAATCTGATGGATGCTATGTTGGGGACAACTGTGTAGGAGAGGTGTTAGGATGGATATGATAGACCAATACTAAAGGTTAGTATTAAGGTCAATAATAACAGCTTGATCCTGTGTGCAGATGTGTTTGGGACAGTGTTCACAGTCCCACCCTGTATGGGACGAATATAGGAGAGTGTTCATGGTCTGACGGTGTATGGGAGTGTGTTTAGGACAGTGTTTGGGAGTGTGTTCACAGTCTGACTCTGTTTGGGGACATGCTAGGTTCTGTTCATGATCCAACTCTGGATAAAGCCAGTCGGGGTCTCTTCCTGTGTAAAGGAGAATGAGGGATAGTGTTCACAGTCTGACCTTCTAGAACAGTACTCCTGGTTCAACCCTCTATCAAATAGTACCCATGCAAGAGTTCACAGTCTGGCCCTGTGTTAGGAACCGTGCTTGTGGTCTGATCTTGTGTTGGGTACTGTGGTTGGGATCTGCCTTTGTGTATAAGACCATAATAGCAGAAGATGAAGGAGCCGAATCAGGTTATTTGTCCCATCGACTCTACTCATCACGGCTGATCCATTTGCACCTCAGCCCAGTCTCCGGTTTTCTCTCCCTAAAACTTCATGCCCTGTCTAATCAAGAACTTATCAACCTCTGCCTTAAATACACCCAATGACTTGGGCTCCACAGCTCCCTGAGGCAACGAATTCCAAAGATTCACCACTTTCTGCCTAAATGGATGTCTCCCACTATAGGAAACATCCTCTGTGCATCCATTCTGCTGAGGCCTATCAACATTCAATGGGTTTCAATGAGATCCCCCCTCATTCTTCTGAATTTCAGGGAGTACAGGCCCAGAGCCATCAAACACTCTTCATATGACAAGCCCAGAATCATTTTCCTGAACCTCCTTGGAACCCTCTCCAATAACAGCACATCCCTTCTTGGACAAGGGGCCCAAAACTACTCTCACCAGTGCCTTATAATTCCTCAGCATTACATCCTTGCTTTTATATCCTAGTTCTCTTGAAATGAATGCTAACATTGCATTTGCCTTCCTCCCTGCCAACTCAGCCTGCAAGTTAACCTTTAGGGAATCCTGCAAGAGGACTTCCAAGTCCCTCTGCACCTCGGACTTTTGAAATTTCTCACCATTTCAAAACCAGTGGAAGTTTTCTACACTTTTATTTCTTCTACCAAAGTGCACACTTCCTGACACTGTATTCCATCTGCCACCTCTTTGCCCATTCTCCTAATCTGACTAGGCCCTTCTGTAGCCTCTCTGCTTCCTCAAAACTACCTGCCCCTCCGCCTATTTTCATATCATCTGCAAACTTGGCCACAAAGCCATCAATTCCATCATCTAAATCATTGACGTAGAACCTAAAAAGAAGCAGTCCCACTACAGACTCCTGTGGAACACCACAAGTCACTGACTGCCAACCAGGCAAGGCTCCCTTTATTCCCACTCAACTCCTCCCAACCAGGCAAGGCTCCCTTTATTCCCACTCAACTCCTCCCAACCAGGCAAGGCTCCCTTTATTCCCACTCAACCCCTCCCAACCAGGCAAGGCTCCCTTTATTCCCACTCAACTCCTCCCAACCAGGCAAGGCTCCCTTTATTCCCACTCAACTCCTCCCAACCAGGCAAGGCTCCCTTTATTCCCACTCAACTCCTCCCAACTAGGCAAGGCTCCCTTTATTCCCACTCAACCCCTCCCAACCAGGCAAGGCTCCCTTTATTCCCACTCAACTCCTCCCAACTAGGCAAGGCTCCATTTATTCCCACTCAACCCCTCCCAACCAGGCAAGGCTCCATTTATTCCCACTCAACTCCTCCCAACCAGGCAAGGCTCCCTTTATTCCCACTCAACTCCTCCCAACTAGGCAAGGCTCCCTTTATTCCCACTCAACCCCTCCCAACCAGGCAAGGCTCCCTTTATTCCCACTCAACTCCTCCCAACCAGGCAAGGCTCCCTTTATTCCCACTCAACTCCTCCCAACCAGGCAAGGCTCCCTTTATTCCCACTCAACCCCTCCCAACTAGGCAAGGCTCCCTTTATTCCCACTCAACCCCTCCCAACTAGGCAAGGCTCCCTTTATTCCCACTCAACCCCTCCCAACTAGGCAAGGCTCCCTTTATTCCCACTCAACTCCTCCCAACCAGGCAAGGCTCCCTTTATTCCCACTCAACCCCTCCCAACCAGGCAAGGCTCCCTTTATTCCCACTCAACCCCTCCCAACCAGGCAAGGCTCCCTTTATTCCCACTCAACTCCTCCCAACTAGGCAAGGCTCCCTTTATTCCCACTCAACCCCTGCCAACCAAGCAAGGCTCCCTTTATTCCCTCTCAACCCCTCCCAACCAGGCAAGGCTCCCTTTATTCCCACTCAACCGCTGCCAACCAGGCAAGGCTCCCTTTATTCCCACTCAACCCCTCCCAACCAGGCAAGGCTCCCTTTATTCCCACTCAACCCCTCCCAACCAGGCAAGGCTCCCTTTATTCCCACTCAACTCCTCCCAACTAGGCAAGGCTCCCTTTATTCCTACTCAACCCCTCCCAACCAGGCAAGGCTCCCTTTATTCCCACTCAACCCCTCCCAACTAGGCAAGGCTCCCTTTATTCCCACTCAACTCCTCCCAACTAGGCAAGGCTCCCTTTATTCCCACTCAACTCCTCCCAACTAGGCAAGGCTCCCTTTATTCCCACTCAACCTCTCCCAACCAGGCAAGGCTCCATTTATTCCCACTCAACCCCTGCCAACCAGGCAAGGCTCCATTTATTCCCACTCAACCCCTCCCAACCAGGCAAGGCTCCCTTTATTCCCACTCAACCCCTCCCAACCAGGCAAGGCTCCCTTTATTCCCACTCAACTCCTCCCAACTAGGCAAGGCTCCCTTTATTCCCACTCAACTCCTCCCAACTAGGCAAGGCTCCCTTTATTCCCACTCAACTCCTCCCAACCAGGCAAGGCTCCCTTTATTCTCACTCAACTCCTGCCAACCAGGCAAGGCTCCCTTTATTCCCACTCAACTCCTCCCAACTAGGCAAGGCTCCCTTTATTCCCACTCAACTCCTCCCAACTAGGCAAGGCTCCCTTTATTCCCACTCAACCTCTCCCAACCAGGCAAGGCTCCATTTATTCCCACTCAACCCCTGCCAACCAGGCAAGGCTCCATTTATTCCCACTCAACCCCTCCCAACCAGGCAAGGCTCCCTTTATTCCCACTCAACCCCTCCCAACCAGGCAAGGCTCCCTTTATTCCCACTCAACCCCTCCCAACCAGGCAAGGCTCCATTTATTCTCACTCAACTCCTCCCAACCAGGCAAGGCTCCCTTTATTCCCACTCAACTCCTCCCAACTAGGCAAGGCTCCCTTTATTCCCACTCAACTCCTGCCAACCAGGCAAGGCTCCCTTTATTCCCACTCAACTCCTCCCAACCAGGCAAGGCTCCATTTATTCCCACTCAACCCCTGCCAACCAGGCAAGGCTCCATTTATTCCCACTCAACCCCTCCCAACCAGGCAAGGCTCCCTTTATTCCCACTCAACCCCTCCCAACCAGGCAAGGCTCCCTTTATTCCTACTCAACTCCTCCCAACCAGGCAAGGCTCCCTTTATTCCCACTCAACTCCTCCCAACTAGGCAAGGCTCCCTTTATTCCCACTCAACTCCTCCCAACCAGGCAAGGCTCCCTTTATTCTCACTCAACTCCTGCCAACCAGGCAAGGCTCCCTTTATTCCCACTCAACTCCTCCCAACTAGGCAAGGCTCCCTTTATTCCCACTCAACTCCTCCCAACTAGGCAAGGCTCCCTTTATTCCCACTCAACTCCTCCCAACCAGGCAAGGCTCCCTTTATTCCCATTCAACTCCTGCCAACTAGGCAAGGCTCCCTTTATTCCCACTCAACTCCTCCCAACCAGGCAAGGCTCCCTTTATTCCCACTCAACTCCTCCCAACTAGGCAAGGCTCCCTTTATTCCCATTCAACTCCTGCCAACTAGGCAAGGCTCCCTTTATTCCCACTCAACTCCTCCCAACCAGGCAAGGCTCCCTTTATTCCCACTCAACTCCTCCCAACTAGGCAAGGCTCCCTTTATTCCCACTCAACCCCTCCCAACCAGGCAAGGCTCCCTTTATTCCCATTCAACTCCTGCCAACTAGGCAAGGCTCCCTTTATTCCCACTCAACTCCTCCCAACCAGGCAAGGCTCCCTTTATTCCCACTCAACTCCTCCCAACCAGGCAAGGCTCCCTTTATTCCCATTCAACTCCTGCCAACTAGGCAAGGCTCCCTTTATTCCCACTCAACTCCTCCCAACCAGGCAAGGCTCCCTTTATTCCCACTCAACTCCTCCCAACTAGGCAAGGCTCCCTTTATTCCCACTCAACTCCTCCCAACCAGGCAAGGCTCCCTTTATTCCCACTCAACTCCTCCCAACCAGGCAAGGCTCCATTTATTCCCACTCAACCCCTCCCAACCAGGCAAGGCTCCCTTTATTCCCACTCAACCCCTGCCAGCCAGGCAAGGCTCCCTTTATTCCCACTCAACCCCTCCCAACCAGGCAAGGCTCCCTTTATTCCCACTCAACCCCTCCCAACTAGGCAAGGCTCCCTTTATTCCCACTCAACCCCTCCCAACTAGGCAAGGCTCCCTTTATTCCCACTCAACTCCTCCCAACCAGGCAAGGCTCCCTTTATTCCCACTCAACTCCTCCCAACTAGGCAAGGCTCCCTTTATTCCCACTCAACTCCTCCCAACCAGGCAAGGCTCCCTTTATTCCCATTCAACTCCTGCCAACTAGGCAAGGCTCCCTTTATTCCCACTCAACTCCTCCCAACCAGGCAAGGCTCCCTTTATTCCCATTCAACTCCTGCCAACTAGGCAAGGCTCCCTTTATTCCCACTCAACTCCTCCCAACCAGGCAAGGCTCCCTTTATTCCCACTCAACTCCTCCCAACTAGGCAAGGCTCCCTTTATTCCCACTCAACTCCTCCCAACCAGGCAAGGCTCCCTTTATTCCCACTCAACCCCTCCCAACCAGGCAAGGCTCCATTTATTCCCACTCAACTCCTCCCAACCAGGCAAGGCTCCCTTTATTCCCACTCAACCCCTCCCAACCAGGCAAGGCTCCCTTTATTCCCACTCAACCCCTGCCAGCCAGGCAAGGCTCCCTTTATTCCCACTCAACCCCTCCCAACCAGGCAAGGCTCCCTTTATTCCCACTCAACCCCTGCCAGCCAGGCACTGCTTATCCGTGCTAGTATTTCCCTCTAATTCCACAGGCTCTTACCTTGTTCAGCAGTCTCATGTGTGGCATCTTGTTAAAGGCCTCCCGAAAATCCAAGTACACCATATCCACCGATTCTCCTTTCTCTATCACGCTTGTTATTTCTTCAAAGAATTCCAACGGACTTGTCGGGCAAGGTTTTCCCTTAAGGAAATCACGCTGACTTTGGCATAATTATCATGTGCCTTTAAGTACCCCAAAGTCACATCCTTAGAAATCAACTCCAGCACGCTCTCATCCACTGAGGCCAGAATAACTGGTCTATCATTTCCTTTCTTCTGCCTCCATCCCCTCTTGAAGAGTGGAGTGAAATTTGCAATTTTCCAGTCGTCCAGGGAAGATCTGTGTTAGGAACAGTGTTAACGTCTGACCTTGTGCAGAACCGTGTTAGGGACAGTGCTTGTGATCTGATCCTGTGTAGGACTGTGTAAGGGACTGTGCTTGTGGTCTGATCCTGTGTAGGACTGTGTAAGGGACTGTATTTGCGGTCTGATCCTGTGTAGGACTGTGTAAGGGACTGTATTTGTGGTCTGATCCTGTGCAGGACTGTGTTAGGGACTGTGTTTGTGGTCTGATCCTGTGTAGGACTGTGTAAGGGACTGTATTTGCGGTCTGATCCTGTGCAGGACTGTGTTAGTAACAGTGCTTGTGATCTGATCCTGTGTAGGACTGTGTAAGGGACTGTATTTGCGGTCTGATCCTGTGCAGGACTGTGTAAGGGACTGTATTTGCGGTCTGATCCTGTGTAGGACTGTGTAAGGGACTGTATTTGCGGTCTGATCCTGTGCAGGACTGTGTTAGGGACTGTGTTTGTGGTCTGATCCTGTGTAGAACTGTGTAAGGGACTGTATTTGCGGTCTGATCCTGTGCAGGACTGTATTAGGAACAGTGCTTGTGGTCTGATCCTGGGTAGGACTGTGTTAGGAACAGCATTTGTTGTCTGAACCTGTGTTGGACAGTGTAAGGGACAGTGCTTGTGGTCTGATCCTGTGTAGGACTGTGTAATGGACTGTGTTTATAGTCTGACACTGGGTAGGACAGTGTAAGGGACTGCATTTGTGGTCTGATCCTGTGTAGGACTGTGTTAGGGACTGTGTTTGTGGTCCGACACTGGGTATATTTGTCTTGGGAACACTTTTCATTTTCTGACCTTGTATGGACCTGTTATGGACACCACTCACGGTCCATTGCCTATGTGAAGGTCTGTGTTCACGATCTGTCCTCATTTTGAAGCCTGTTACCCAGATAGAATCTCCTTTGCCCGAGTTCAGTACTGTTCTGGGCCAGCTGGAAACTCTCTGGGGTGGCTGCAGTAATTCCAACAATCCATGTCCAACAGCCATGAAATTCCAGAGCAGTTTTAAATTCCCTGGGGAATGCCGTAACCACAATTTGTCGCTGTTCACATGCTGCTTCCGAAGAAGCGGCCAGGCTGTTCAAACCGTTTTGAGCATTCCACAGAATCTGCAAACACAAGCTGCCTGTTTGGGCCAACGCCTGGGTTAAAACTTCACGAAAGCTACCTCCAGCTCCAACTCCTGCAGCTCTTTCTCTGCCCCCCCCCCCCAAAACTTTCACTTCCTACCTTTTCACCCACGTTGTCTCGTTGTTCCATCGGGCGACAACCTTGCCACTCCTTTAGCAGTTTTGTCTGATTTTCACGAGGCCGAGTTGCTCGCTCGATGCTCAACCCAGCAAGGAGCCGGCTGGATTTGAACCCGGGACCACTCGCCTCAAAGTCTGGTGCGAGTGCCACTACACCTTTACTGCACAGTAATAATGCACGGCATTTCAGCCACTCCTTGTGAAAGTGAATTCCACATTCCTGTCTCCCTACAAAGGCATCCATCTTTATTTGATCTGTTAGTGACAAGTTCATCTCTCTCCGTTCCTGTCTCACCACGCTGGAAGCCCTTACTCCTCAGCCACTCTATTTGCACAAACATCTCTGTAATCTTTGAAGTAAAATTAGAAATCTAAAGAACCAAAAAAAACCCCCAGAAAATATTGAAGGCGCTTGGCACCTCAGGGAGTGAAAAAGAGTTGACATTTAATATGAAGGAGCTTTTGCCATAAGTTTTTGATTGATGAGTCAGATTCATATTTAATATCACCGGCATATGTCGTGAAATTTGTTAACTTTGCAGCAGCAGTACATGTAAGTTAAGAAATTTCATAACACATGCCGGTGATAATAATTCTGATTCTGATAAAGCAGAAAACATAGAAACATAGAAAACCAACAGCACAATACAGGCCCTTCGGCCCACAAAGTTGTGCCGAACATGTCCCTACCTTAGAAATTACTAGGCTTTCCCATAACCCTCTATTTTTCTGAGCTCCATGTTCCTATCCAAACGTCTCTTAAAAGACCCTATCGTATCCGCCTCCACCACCGTTGCCGGCAGTCCATTCCACACACTCACCACTCTCTGAGTGAAAAACTTACCCCCGACATCTCCTCTGTACCTGGTCCCCAGCACCTTAAACATGTGTCCTCTTGTGGCAACCATTTCAGCCCTGGGAAAAAGCCTCTGACTATCCACACGATCAATGCCTCTCATCATCTTGTACACCTCTAACAATAGAAAGAAATCATGAATGACAGTAAATATTTTCAAATGGTTTAATTCAATAAGTAGTGAAAAAATAGAAATAAAAAGGTAGTGAGGTAGTGTTTATGGGTTCGATGTCCATTTAGAAAATGGACAGCAGAGGGGAAGAAGCTGTTCCTGAATCGTTGAGTGTGTGCCTTCAGGCTCCTGTACCTCCTCCCTGATGGCAGAGGGGAAAAAGCTGTTCCTGAATCGTTGAGTGTGTGTCTTCAGGCTCCTGTACCCGCTCCCTGACGGCAGAGGGGAAGAAGCTGTTCCTGAATCGCTGAGTGTGTGCCTTCAGGCTCCTGTACCTCCTCCCTGATGGCAGAGGGGATGAAGCTGTTCCTGAATCATTGAGTGTGTGTCTTCAGGCTCCTGTACCTCCTCCCTGATGACAGAGGGGATGAAGCTGTTCCTGAATTGTTGAGTGTGTGCCTTCAGGCTCCTGTACCTCCTCCCTGATGGCAGAGGGGATGAAGCTGTTCCTGAATCGTTGAGTGTGTGTCTTCAGGCTCCTGTACCTCCTCCCTGATGGCAGAGGGGATGAAGCTGTTCCTGAATCGTTGAGTGTGTGTCTTCAGGCTCCTGTACCTCCTCCCTGATGGCAGAGGGGATGAAGCTGTTCCTGAATCGTTGAGTGTGTGTCTTCAGGCTCCTGTACCTCCTCCCTGATGACAGAGGGGATGAAGCTGTTCCTGAATTGTTGAGTGTGTGCCTTCAGGCTCCTGTACCTCCTCCCTGATGGCAGAGGGGATGAAGCTGTTCCTGAATCGTTGAGTGTGTGTCTTCAGGCTCCTGTACCTCCTCCCTGATGACAGAGGGGATGAAGCTGTTCCTGAATTGTTGAGTGTGTGTCTTCAGGCTCCTGTATCTCCTCCACGATGGGAGCAATGAGAAGAGGGCATGTCCTGGGTGGCGAGGGGTCCCTAATGAGGGACGCTACCTTTTTGAGGGTTCGCTCCTTGGAGATGTTTTGGATATGACGGAGGCTAGCACCCAGGATGGAGCTGAGGTACATTACGTAAAATCCTGGGTCAAGATCAGTGGTTGCAGACTAGCAATGGGACTCTTGATAAGATATGAATGAAGTCAAACGTAGAACAAATAGGGCAAGGATGGCAAATTTCAGTCAAGTGGCGAACGATGCAGCATGGTTAGCATAATAGCGTAACAGCGTGACGGTTAGCATAATAGCGTAACAGCGTGACGGTTAGCATAATAGCGTAACAGCGTGACGGTTAGCATAATGGTTAGCGTAACGTTTAGTGGAACGGTCAGCATTACAGTTAGCGTAATGGTTAGTGTAATACTATTACAGTGCCGGTGATCTGAGTTCAATTCTGCCACTGTCTCCCCGTTCTCCCCGTGATTTATTGATTGCGATACCGCACGGAGACGGCCCTTCCGGCCCGACAAGCCTCACTGCCCGTACACCCCCAATATAACCCTCAGCTAATCACGGGATAACTCACAATGACCAATTAACCTACCAACTGATATGTCTTTGGACTGTGGAAGGAAACCAGAGCGCAGTAACAGGAAAAACGTACAATCTCCTTACTGGCAGCGGTGGGGTCCTCCCACATTCCAAAGGCGTACGGGTTCAAAGGTTAATTGGTCACATGGCTGTAATTGGGTAGCACGGGCCAAGTGGCTTGTAACTTTGATGCAGCTTTAAATAAATATATGAATGAAAAACAGCTTGCTTTATTAACAATACCAGCTGTTTCATTCTATTTTAGTCTGGTCTCAGTAATTACTAATCCTGGCTTCCCACAGTTGTCCAGATGAAAGACCCCCAACCAGAAACACCAACTGTCCATTTCCTTTCTCGGACACTGCCTGACCTGCTGAGTTCCTCCAGTAGTTTGTTTTCTGCCCCCTGGGCATACATATCTTATCCTTGCTCATTCTCTCTCGGATTTAACTCCGCTCCCTCACTAATCCTTGCCCCAAACCTTCGCTTTTCCCTTTCCCTTCCTGGTTCTGTTGAGGTAACTTATTGTCCTAATTTTTTTTCTGCCTTCCTCGGAACAATTTCCAGTGCTTTTCCCAGTGTTTTCTCAGTAAGGCCTGATGAGAAGTATCCCACCTTGTTCTGCGTCCCACCGTGGGGCAGCACAGTAACGTAGTGGCTAGCACAACGCTTTACAGTACCAGCGACCCAGGTTCAATTCCCGCCACTGCCGGTAAGGTGGAGTTTGTATGTTCTCCCCCTGGCTGCACGGGTTTCCTCCGGGGGCATCCTGAGATGAGAGACCCAGCTGAGGATGGTGAGGACCCAAGTTCTCGAGCATCTGAGACTGAAATGAAGACAGCGTTCTAAACTAGATGCTGGACGAGATTCCCAGGTTGAACTGACCACTGAGCACTGAACCCTGGTACAGATGCTCTTTAAATATTCAAATCCTGGCACCAAAACACAGCCGCCGGTTAGCCTGAATCTGTAAAGGGGCCGCACCAGCTATCCATATTGCAGAGAGCCTAAACCCCGGAGACTGGCGCGGTTGGGTGCGTGTCACAACAGCTCCGGTTACTGGTTGATAGGTTAATTGGTCTTGGTAAACTGCCCCGTGGTTAGGCGGTGGTTAAATTGGTGGTTGATGGGAGCATGGCCCGAAGGGCTGCAAGGGCTGACTCCATGCTTATCTCAGTAAGAAATAAATAAAATCTCATCTTCATCACATTTGTTCCCTTTACTTAGGAGCCCCTCAGAGTTTCCACGCCCTGTCTACGCAGAAGTTCGGGCCACACAAACAGGTCGTCAGGATTAGAATCAGAAACGGGTTCATAATCAGTAACATACTGTGTGTCTCGTGGCAAAAGGACAGTGCCAGCCATAAAGAAAATTACTGTAAGTCACACAAAAAAAATAGCACCATCCAGGAATGGTGAGGTAGTGTTCATGGGTTCGTGGACTGTTCAGAAATCTGACGGTAGAGGGGAAGACACCCTACAACATTGAGTGTGGGTCTGTACCTCCTCCCTGATGGCAGTAATGACAACATGTTGCTGGATGGCAAGAGTCCTCAACAATGGATGAGATATTGCACTTTGAGGATGTCCTCACTGGTGGGGAGGGTTGTGCCTGTGATGGATGAACCTGCACCCCTCTGTACTCTCTTGCATTGGAGCCCCTTAACCAGGCAGTGATGCAACCTTTCTGAACACTCTCCACAGTGCACCTGCAGAAATTTGGCAGTCTCTTGTGACGTGCCGAATCTCCTCAAACTCCCAATGACACTCAGCCACAAGTCTGCCTGCACCATGGCTGTATCCCGGGATAGATCCTCGGAGATGTTGACACCCAGGAACTTGAAGCTGCTCAACGTCTCCACTGCTGATCCCTCAAGGAGGGCTGGCGTGTCTTCTCCCGATTTTCCCTTCCTGAAGTCCACAATCAATCCCCTGATAATCCTCTGCGTTTGTTTGCAGATGGTCCGCTTTAGAGATTGTTCAGTCATGTAGGTTTTACGGCACCGTGCTTGAGAGTGAAAAACCTCCCGAAAGAGGAACAGGATATCAAGCTTAAATCAAACACGGACTCCCAGACACCAGCCACGGCGACCCTCCTGTGTGAGACTCTCCTCACTGTCGGCTAGGGCTCAGGGTTCGTACCTCTGAGCCGGAATTCGTGGGTTCAAGGCCCATGGTGGTGGATGGAACAGGGAAGGTTCCGGCTGATGTCCCCTTACAAAGCTGAGGAGCTGCTCTATTTGTTATCTGTTATCTTTTTAGGTGAAGAGGTGACCTTCCATTAGGTGTTCTTTGAAGAAATTCAGAGGAGTTTCTTCACAGTATCCCCGTAATCAACAGCAGAATTAGTTGTTAAGAAGGCATATGGTGTGTTGGCCTTCATCAACCATGGGATTGAGTTCAAGAGCCATGAGGTAATGTTACAGCTGTATAAGACTTCAGTTAGACCCCACTTGAAGTACTGTGTTGAGTTCTGGTCACCTCACTACAGGAAGGATGTGCAGAGGAGATTTACAAGGATGTTGCCTGGATTGGGGAGCATGCCTTGCGAGAATAGGTTGAGTGAACTCGGCCTTTTTTCCTTGGAGTGACAGAGAATGAGAGGTGACCTGATAGAGGTGTATAAGATGATGAGAGGCATTGATCGTGTGGATAGTCAGAGGCTTTTTCCCAGGGCTGAAATGGCTATCGTGAGGGGCGTAGTTTTAAGGTGCTTGGAAGTAGGTACAGAGGAGATAGTCTTTCACAGAGAGAGTGGTGAGTGAGTGCAATGCACTGCCAGCCTAGGTGGTAGAGGCAGATATGATAGGGTCTTTTCAGAGACTCTTAGGTACATGGAGCTTAGAAAAACAGACGGCTATGTGGTGTGGAAATTCTAGGCCGTTTCTAAAGTAGGTTACATGGTCGGCACAATATTGTGGGCCGAAGGGCCTGCAACGTGCTGGAGATTTCTATCTTCTAATTATCATTGTTGGGATCTTACATACCTGGGGTTAGAGGACATGGATGGGTGGGTGGATGAAAGGAAGGCTATGTTCTGTGTTGTTCTGCCGAGCATTGTAGGCATGCCCTGTTGGCGGCAGAATGCGTGTGGCAACACTTACGGGCTGTCCACAGCACACCCTTGGCTGTGTTGGTTGTGAACGCAGACGAAGCATTTCACTGTGTGTTTCAATGTACAAGTGAAAAATATCTGATCTGACATGCCAACTAGGAATCACCCCACAGCCCTGAAATCTGCTGCACCATCAGTCGGGTTATGGTAATGGGATTTGTCTGTGCACAGGTTAGTAGGCAGACTCCTTCGCTACAAGTCACTACATTTACAAACCTGATGAAAGAATCTTTATGAAAGACCTCGGCCCGAAACCGAGACTTTTTATTCCTCTCCATCGATGCTGCCTGACCTGCTGAGCTCCTCCAGCATTTTGTGTGTGTGGCTCTAGATTTATCTGCAGATTCTCTTGTGACTACATTTACAAAGTAATTAATTCCTGCTAAAATGCTTTAGAGCATCTTGTATAAATAGTCTTCCTATCTCAGAATTGGGTGACTGCCAAGACTCCTTTGTGTTTGGAACACCTGATTATAAACTGGCCCGGGGTGAAAGGCGACCTCCAAATACTAGGAGATGTCTTATTCAAGTGGCTTCTTTATCCATCCCAGTGTCCCTCTCGTGGGTACAGCTACAGTCAAAGCACCAAGCCAACATTCAATAATGCACCAATTATCCCACGTTATTCCTTCGGCAAAGGTGCGGACACTGGAATCCAATTAGAGCTTTCAGTGAATTGGTAAGTGTCACTTGGAGCATTGTGAGGGGTTTTGAGCCCCTTTTATAAGAGAGAATGTGCTGGCGTTGGAGAGGATCCAGAGGCGAATTATCCCAGGAATGAAATGGTTATGAGGAGCATTTGTTGGCCTTGAACCCGTACTTGCTGGAGTTTAGGAGAATGGGAATGGGAATGAGAATGGGGGAAAGGGAACAGGAATGAGAATAGAGAATCTCATTGAAGCCTTTTCATTATTGAAAGGCCTTCTTAGAGTGGATGTGGAGCGGGTGTTTCCTGTGGTGGGGGATTCTGATACTGGGGACACAGCCTCAGAATAGAGTGATGTCCATTTAGAATGGGGATGAGGAGGAATTTCTATAGCCAGAGGGTGGTGAATCTGTGGAATTCATTGCCACACGTGGCTTTGGTAGCCAAGTAATTGGGTCACACTCATTGGCCACTTCATTAGATACACCAGCCAGTATATAAAATATCTAGTCAGGCAATCATGTGGTAACAACTCAATGCATAAAAGCATGCAGACATGGTGAAGAGTTTTGGTTGTTCAGACCAAACATCAGGATGGGGAAGAAATTATTGTGGAATGATTTACTGGGACCAAATTGTGGTTTGAGTATCTCAGAAACTGCTGATCTCCTGGGACTTTCAGGCACAGCAGTCTCTGGACTTTATGGAGAATGGTGCGGTGAGCGCCAGTTCTGTAAGTGAAATGCCTCGCTGATGAGAGAGGTCAGAGGAGAATGGCCAGCCTGGTTCAAGCTGATGGGAAGGCAAAAGTAACTTAAATGAGCACATGTTACAACAGTGGTGTGCAGAAGAGCATCTCTGAATGCTTAACGCATTGAACTTTGAAATGGATGGCCTACTGCCGCTACCTAATAAAATGGCCACTGAGTGTATTTAAAGTGGAACTTGACAAGTTTATGATTGGTAAGGGTGTCAAAGGTTACGGGGAGAAGGCAGGAGAATGGGGGTTGAGAGAGATAATAAGTCAGACAGGATGGAATGGTGGAGCAGGCTCGTTAGACTGAATGACTAAATCTGCTCCTATGTCTTTACTGTCAGTGAAAAGCCTGTCTCGAATACCGTTTATACAGATCAAACCATTACAGAGTGCATCGAGCTAGAATAATTATTCGTGTGAGAGTAAATCTCCCTTTACTGTGTCCTGGCATCCAATGAGACAACCAATTATCTATGTTATTCCTGTTGCAAGAGGGTTGATACTGGAAATAAAATCCATTGCAGCTTTCAGGGTGAGAGTGTGAATCTCTCTCTATTTTTCCCTCCCCCTTCTTCCATTCCCCACTCTGGCTCTCCTTTTACCCCTGCTTCTTGTCAACTGGTTATCACCTCCCCCCCCACAGTGCCTCCTCTTCTTCCCTTTCTCCCATGGTTCACTCTCCCCTCCTATCAGATCCCTCCTTCTTCAGCCCTTTACCTTTTCCACCTATCACCTCCCAGCTTCTCACTCCATTCTCCCTGCTCCCACCAACCTATCACCTCCTTCGGTGGGGGCAGCACAGAGGCATGCTTCAGGAGACTGGGAACAGCATGGCCTCTCAGAGGAGAGCAGGAGTGGTAAGAGGCTACTGGCCTCCAGTTCTCGGACACCGAAAGCAGACACACCCCACCTCAGAGGTAGAGAGAGCAGGCCAACCAGATCCAGGTATTGGAGCGAGAGTCAATGAGTTCTTTGGGCTTGTGTGGGGCACTGGAGAGCATCGGGCTCCGAGGATTTCAGAGCACCTGAATTAGTTAATTGTTGTTTAATCGGAGACATTAATCGTTTAGAGAACCCTGTGTCTTTATCCTCGAGTGACTCACTCTTTGTAATGCGGTCTCCTGGTGCTTTCTGTTTAAGCTTGTTACGTTTATTGCGATAGGCTCAGCGATTCCGTGTTACTTGCATTATTAAAGCGGATGCCTGATTAGCATTAATCGCTGGGTCCTAGTTTTGAGAAAGTTCCTTCACACCGTGTCGCTCGGCCGAGCCGCCGGTGTTCTTCTGGGATTATTATGAACAAACTCTCGAGCCCGTTTCTCCATCAAGAACCTGGCGTTCATCTGCACTCGGGTTCCGATGTTGCCAGCGCGCAACCGTCCCTCCTCCCGACTCACCACCACCATCGACCGCCCGGCGTAGGACCATTCTCAGTACCTGGGCACACAGAAAGTGAGGCAATTCGCCAGGTTTGTGGGCATGACGACGCCGACCGAGTGACAGTGGACGAGGACTGTGATCCCAGAACTCAATCGTGGACGTAAACCTGCCCTCCTTAAATATGCTCAGCGGGAAGAGTTGCAAGGAATGCCTTGCAGTACCTCGCCAAGGTCAAGACTGGTGTGACCCGCTCACGGGAGTGCGGCTTCCTCTCCTCTGCGACTATCGGGGGTCTGTGTGGTGTGGTTGGGAGCGACGTCCATTGCAATTCCGCCCTTGGGACTTTGATGCGGGGAGGCGACTTCTCAATCGCCCGTTGGAGGTGGTTGCGGTGCGTCTCCCCACGGCCGACACAATGTACTGAAGCTCTCCGCTCCGGGTGATTAATGGGTACACCATGAGCGCTGGCAAGTCCCACGGTAGCTGACAACATCCCAGCCGGTCGTTCTGGCCGGACACTTCAACTGCAACGTCAATGCGGTTGGAGGATCTTCCGGAGCCTACAGCAACTCCAGATTCCCGGGGGGGGGGGGGGTGGGGGGGGGACGCTCAAATCTGTCCGGCTGCGCAACGCCTTCGGCACCCATTCAGGCGGAGCGCAGCCGCTAACCCACCTGCTCAGCCCGCTCCCGGATCGAATTCCTCTTCGTGTCCGAGCCCGTCACGCTCACACCCGTGCCCATCTCTGACCACTGCCTCCCGTCACCCACAGGAGGACCGGAAGACAGGCGGGGGGATGCGGAGGACAACGCTTTGCTTCTGATTGGCAGAGCCCAGAATCTCGAAAGAGTATCGACACCCTCAAGCAGAAGGGGAGAGGGAGGACGGTAGGAATTGGAGACCCATTTCAACATCCTCTCCAAGATCATTGCAAACTGCTCTAGGACAGATGAACCCGTGCAGGACCTGGCAGGGATATCTCTGAGGTGCAAAGGGATGCCACTGTCTTCGTGCAGGGCAGAGGCCTGAACCCCTGTCAGGTCAGCTTGGACTATTGGAGTATAAAAGTTGCAACTTGCTATTTGCTAGAGAATGAAATCCTAAGAATGTAGAAGACAATGGTGTGTTAATAAGAGGAAGCTAAGAGATGTAAATTATGTAATCTGAGTTTGCTATTTGCTATGCATGTACCCAATTTAGTAGGAGAATGAAATATTAAGAATGTAGAAGGCAATGTTGTGTTAATGAGAGGTAGCTAAGAGATGTAGATTAGAACATGATTAAGTCAATGGGTAGAAACAATAGTGGCGGATGTACGTGTGATACACAACTATAGACCGATTGGATATGCTAATGCAACTAAACCAGGAGATTGCTATAAAACATGCTATGTCCAAGGATCGGTGGGCAATCAGCGACTAGCTCAATGACAGTCTCAGCTTTGATTTGCAAATTAAAGTTTAACCCTTATTGTAGAATCTTCTGCGTCTCCTGGTCGTTTGTGGGGCACGAGAAACCACGACAGGACCAGGAGGAGGCCTTCGATGGGATATCACATCCACGGATGCCCTCTCCAAAACGGGCTTCGGGTAAGGAATCGGAACTCGGATCCAACTACTCCGCACAGGTATCCAGAGTTAGCTCAAATCAAACAGTTTCCACGTGGCGTCTAGGGGTGCCCACTCTCGTGCCCTGGTTTGTGTTGCAGTGAAGTCTTTGCTGAATTTGTAAAGGTTGGAGACGGAGGCAAGGTGCCTTGTCATGGGTCACTGGAGCAGCTTGGGGTCGTGGTCCCGACTGAACTGCTGCAGGCATCCAGCTTTCGGCACTCTGATTGCCCTGCGCCCGACTCAAACCGCCACATGGAGAACCTGTGCTCAAAGGCCTTCTGCTGAGCACTCAGTGCTGGATCGTAAGAATTCCAATTGTAGTACTTTGCATTTTGTCTGTCTGGTCTTGTTTATTTCGAGTCTGATACTGAGTTAATTCTAGACCCTACTCGGCATTATGACCTCCACAGGGTATGGATGCCTGGGAACCACATGGCCCTCCCAGGGAGCAACTGTGGGCAGACAAGTCAACGCTCCTCAGGAGACCCTCGCCTTCCCCAGAACTCTCCGTCTCCGGTAGATGGCGTCCGAGCTAGTTCGGCAGGAGCGGCTGCCAATTCCGGGCATGTTCAAGCTGCAGATCCTGGGGGATCGCAGCAGCTACCGGCTCCCGAGCGGTCTGACGGTAACCCTGGGATTCAATGTTCCTTGGCCTTAGAGTTACGTCCGTCCAAGTTCCCGTCGGAACGCAGTAAGGCAGCTTATAAACATCTCGCTCTTTACTGGAAGAACCCTTGCTGGGCCAGCACACTGTGGGAGAAGAATTCACCCATCTGGCCCAGAGTGGATCTCTTTCCAGAAACGTTGAAGAGAGGGTGCTCCATCACCTCTGGGTCTGCGATAAAGCTGTCCAACGTGCCGGGGAATCGGTCTGCGGCCAATTATTCCATAGAATTCCGTTCCTTCAGCACGGAATATGGAATTACTAACCGTTCTATTCCGTAAGGGATTGAGTGACGGAGACCCCTTGGAGGACCTGGGGAGTCTGGGGTCCCCTAGCGATTCCACTCGATAACCGATTAACGGAAAGGAAAAGGGATAGGCGATGGGGATTATTCCGAAAACACTCTCCCCCTGGCTATCCTCCGTCCTCTCTCATCCCCGCGGCTAGGACTCCTCCTCGATCGCCGCTGATCCCAGCCTCCGAGGAACCCATACAACAGGTACAAACAAGCTGGAGGAACTCAGGTCGGGCAGCTTCCGAAAGGAGCCGTCAACGTTTCGGGCCGAGGCCCTGTCAAACCCGCAGACAAAGGTGGTGCCGTAGTGGTCTGGCGGTTGGACCACTGAGGCCAAACGGCAGCTCTCGGACACCCCCTCTTACTTACCCCTGGAACATGACCCCACCAAAAAACATCAAACCATTGTCTCCTGTACCATCACTGCCCTTATCAGCTCTGGAGACCTTCCATCCTCAGCCAAAAAAACTGATAATTCCCACACCCCGCACTGCTCGGTTATACCTCCTCCCCAAGATCCACAAGCCTGACTGTCCCTTAGGGTCTCGTTTCCACGGATGCTGCCCGACTTGACCCCAGCATCTGCAGTGTATTTTGTGTTTACTGAGGAACCTATACAAATGGGTCGGACTAGGCTCTCTCGAACCAAACGGGAGAGAAGAGGGGAGAGGCCGGACATGTTGTTCCGGACTGCCGGCAATCTCCCAGGAGCGTCCAGCAGAGGGAGGGCGGTGACAGTGCAGACCTCACTCCCGGTTCAGCTCCCTTTGGAGCGGTGCTGTCTGTCTGTGTCCTTTACCATCGGGAATTGTTGGCCGTTAAGCTCCCACTGGAGGGGTGGGGGCATTGGTGGGACGGGTCCAAACGTCCGTTTTGTGGTCCGGACCAACGACAAAAGCTTAGCCTACATCACGGGCGCGCAGAGGCTGAATTCCAGACAGGCGCGATTATCCCTCTTCTCGTTCAACTTCCTTATTACTTTAAAAAAAAATCAAAAACCAGCCGCCCCCTCCCGACAGTTTCGAAGCGCGTAACGAGGAAGAGAGCCCTTCAAATCTATAATTCCCCGCGCTACAGGACAGCAGTGTTACCCATCTGCTGTAACATAGACTGGATAGCGCGCTGAACCCAGAGCCATATGCAAAGGCCCTCCCGGGTGAACCTGCTCAACTGGGGACACGCTTCGAACCCGCCTGGGCACCCAAGGGTGTCTCGCACCTGGAGTTTATCAATAACATGGTGGCTGGGGATGACTAAAGATGTCCGGGAACATGTCTTCGCACCGAGTCGGGTTTGGTGTGGGACCTCCTTAAAAAACTAATTAGTACCACACTTAGGGGTGTCACGTGATTGGCAACAGTGCCACGTATACAAAACAGTGGATCGCTACCGACATACTGAACTGATAATACAGTGCGTGTACAGACTGAACGAGTTATCCACTGTGGTTTTTGTGCGTCTATGTATTTTATATAAATAATATAAGATTTATTTTAGAATAAAAGTGGTTTATTTGTTGTCCAGTATAAGGAAAAGTCTGCGCCTCTTCTGCATTCTAAGGTGAATGAGGATGTGCCGGGACTCCGAAACCCGGTGTAGTCACAGCAAAGGCTGCATGGGGAAGGGGCGCGGACTGAGCGGCTGAGCCCCTGTGTATGAGTCCCTCAAACATCTGTCTGATGAAGGTTCATGTTGTTGATGCATAGCGTCAAAAAGCGCTGACAATTGTCTGGTACAATGAGTTTGGATAATGACATATACGTTATTCCTTTGCGCACCCTTGTGCCGCCATCGGGCGGTAACCTTGCCGTTTCTCACGAGGCCGAGTTGCCAGCTTGGTGCTCAGCCCAGCACGGGTGGAAAGAGCCGGCCAGATTCGAGCCCGGCACCGCTCGCCTGGAAGTCCGGTGCGGAGGCCACACCACCAGCCATCTAATTCAATTCATCGTCGATTAATCCTCTATCTCAATATAAATTCTCAATCATCTCCTTATCCAATTTGTGTCTAGAATCTTTCTCGTTCTTAAATACACTCAGTGACCTCGCCTCCACTATCTTCTGTGTCAGAGTTCCACACCTTCACCATCCTGTCAGAGGAATTTCTCATTTTAGTCTAAAATCCCAGAGAAAGCAGGATCTCCCAGTGGCCACACATTTTAATTCCACATCCCATTCCCATTCTGGTATGTCTATCCATGGCCTCCTCTACTGTCAAAATGAATCCAAACTCAGGTTGGAGGAACAACACCTTATATACCGGCTGGGTAGCCTCCAACCTGATGGCATGAACATTGACTTCTCTATCTTCCATTAATGTCCCTCCTCTCCATCACTGATTTATTTATTCCCCCCTCCCCCCTTTTGTTCTCTCTCTGCCCATTACTCTGCCTGTTCTCCATCTCCCTCTGGTGCTCCCCTCCCCCTTTCTTTCTCCCTAGGCCTCCCATCCCATGATCCTTTCCCTTCTCCAGCTCTGTATCCCTTTTGCCATTCACCTTTCCAGCTCTCAGCTTCACCCCACGCCCTCCGGTCTTCTCCTATCATTTCGCATTTTCCCCTCCCCTCCCCCTCCTTTGGAATATGCAGGCCTCTCCTTCACATGTTCTACCAGTCTGTTGTTGCCAGTACTGTCTTCTATGCGATAGTGTGCTGGAACAATGGCATCAATAGGGGTGATGCCAATGGACTCAATAAACTGATTAGAAAGGCTGGCTCTGTTACAGGAGTCAGACTGGACACACTGGAGGCTGTGATAGAACAAAGGACCCTGTGGAAAATCCTGGCAATTCTGGACAATGTTTCTCACCCTCTGCATGCCACTTTGGCTGAACAGAGGAGCACTTTTAGTCATAGACTGAGACAACTGCGCTGCTGCATTCTTACCCTCAGCCAGTGGGCTCTATGAGTCAACCTACAACCGGGGAAGTGATGACTCCCCACCCCCCCGTTAGACTGTTTGAGGTAACATTATTTTATTCTTTCTTGCTTTTCTTCTAATATTTGTATATCCGTGCACCTGTGATGCTACTGTGACACAGTAATTTCCTTTGGTATTGATAAGGTATCTATCTATCTAAAGTTCTATTAGTTTTGTCAAGTGTATCTGCACATTCAAAAATCCACATTAACACTTTCTAATCCTGTTTCGAAGTGTGTTATCACTTCCTTTGTAACAACAGCAAGAATGTTAACATTTTATCTAATATTTGATCGTGTGACTAGTCAGAGGCTTTTCCTCCAGGGCTGAAGTGGCTAACATGAGGGGGCATAGTTTTTAGGTGCTTGGAGGTAGGTCAGGGGTAAGTTTTTCGCTCAGAGTGGTGGGTGTGTGGAATGTACCACCAGCAACAGTGGTGGAGGTGGATACTGTAGGGTCTTTAAAGAGACTCTTAGCTAGGTACACGCAGTTTAGAAGCGGCAGGGCAATTCTAGATAGTTTCTAGTGCAGGTTGCATGGTCGGCACAACATTGTGGGCCGAAGGGCCTGTATTGTGCCGTAGATTTCTATGCTCTTTTTGAGCCAGTCTGTAACCCTAACTCCTCTCACCCCTTTACAAAGTTACATTTGTCAAGCTCCAGATTGGAAGATCCAACCAAGATATTCAGAACGTCACGTTTAGCTCCTTTAGTACTCTGGAATGCAGTATTTCAGGGGCTTTTGGAATCTACCAGTTTTCAGATTTATTTTTCGTAAACAGCTCTTGAACTTCCCGATGGTCAGGAAAACACCCTTAACTTCACTAATCTTTGTTTCTCTCTTTCTGTGCACGTCTAACTGAATCTGAAAGTACAAACTGTGACTTTCCACTGGGGCGGAGTCAGACATCTGACAGGAAACTGTCAGAACACCCAGTACAGTTAATCTCTGATAAGGCTGCAGGCATTGTTTCGGAATCGCTCCCTACGCGACTCCCTTGTCCATTCGTTCCCCCCCACCCCCACCCCCCATCCCTTCCCACCGATCTCCCTCCTGGCACTTATCCTTGTAAACGGAACAAGTGCTACACCTGCCCTTACACTTCCTCCCTCACCACCATTCAGGGCCCCAGACAGTCCTTCCAGATGAGGTGACACTTCACCTGTGAGTCGGCTGGTGTGGTATACTGTGTCACCCGGTGCTCCCGGTGTGGCCTTTTATATATTGGTGAGACCCGACGCAGACTGGGAGACCGTTTCGCTGACCACCTACTCTCTGTCCGCCAGAGAAAGCAGGATCTCCCAGTGGCCACACATTTTAATTCCACGTCCCATTCCCATTCTGATATGTCTATCCATGGCCTCCTCTACTGTCATGATGAAGCCACACTCAGTTTGGAGGAACAACACCTTATATACCGGCTGGGTAGCCTCCAAACTGATAGCATGAACATTGACTTCTCTAACTTCCGTTAATGCCCCTCCTCCCCTTCTTACCCCATCCCTGACATAATTAGTTTTCTCCCCCCTTCCTCCTTTTTTTCCTCTCTTTCTGCCCATCAGTCTGCCTGTTCTCCATCTCCCTCTGGTGCTCCCCTCCCCCGTTCTTTCTCCTAGGCCTCCTGTCCCATGATCCTTTCCCTTCTCCAGCTCTGTATCACTTTTGCCAATCACCTTTCCAGCTCTCAGCTTCACCCCACGCCCTCCGGTCTTCTATCATTTCGGATCTCCCCCTCCCACTTTAAAATCCCTCACTATCTTTCCTTTCAGTTAGTCCTGACGAAGGGTCTCGGCCCAAAGCTTCTTCCTATAGATGCTGCCTGGCCTGCTGCATTCCACCAACGTTTTGTGTGTGTGTTTGCAATTCAGCATGGTTCAGCGCCGTGTTCACTCGTCCATCCAGAAAGTGAGCTGGAGCGGGGGAAGGGGTGTCCAGAAGCATGAGTCGGGAGCACACCCTACATTCAGGGGCTCAGGGGTCCTGGAGTGAGGGGCAGGATGCGGGCTTGCCAATTACCAGACCAACAGCTGCTGGGCTTGCAGCCATAAACCATAGCAGCAGAATTAGGCCATCAGACTCATTTAGTCTGCTCTGCCATTCGATCATGGCTGACTTATTTTCTTCTTGTAACTTTTAATGCCCTTACTAACCCTTACAATGCCCTTCCTTCGATTTTCAGAGTGGTCTAGGAATAATGGTGCATAGTTCCTTGAAGGTGGAATCTCATGTGGATAGGGTGGTGAAGAAAGCTTTTGGTATGCTGGTCTTTATAAATCAGAGCATTGAATATAGGAGTTGGGATGTAATGTTAAAATTGTACAAGGCATTGGTGAGGCCAAATTTGGAATATTGTGTACAGTCTCCTCAGTAGAGATCGTAAAGAGCACCAAATTTCTTGGTGTTCACCTGACGGAGAATCTCACCTGGTCCCTCAACACCAGCTCCATAGCAAAGAAAGCTCAGTAGCGTCTCTACTTTCTGCGAAGGCTGAGGAAAGTCCATCTCCCACCCCCCACCCTCATCACATTCTACAGGGGTTGTATTGGGAGCATCCTGAGCATCACTGCCTGGTTCGGAAATTGCACCATCTTGGATTGCAAGATCCTGTAGCGGATAGTGAGGTCAGCTGAGAAGATCATCGGGGTCTCTCTTCCCACCATCACAGACATTTACACCACACACTGCATCCGCAAAGGAAGCAGCATTATGAAGGACCCCACGCACCCCCATACAAACTCTTCTCCTTCTGCCGTCTGGGAAAAGGCTCCGAAGCATTCGGGCTCTCATGACCAGACTATGTAATAGTTTCTTCCCCCAAGCTATCAGACTCCTCAATACCTGAAGCCTGGACTGACACCTTGCCCTATTGTCCTGTTTATTATTTATTGTAATGCCTGCACTGTTTTGTGCACTTTATGTAGTCCTGTGTAGAGCTGTAGTCTAGTGTAACTTTCTCTGTTTTTTTTTTTTACGTGGTTCAGTCTAGTTTTTGTACTGTGTCATGTAAACCATGGTCCTGAAAAACGTCTCATTTTTACTATGTACTGTACCAGCAGTTATGGTCCAAACGACAGTAGAAGTGACTTGACTTGACTTGTTCTGGTCACCAAATTACAGAAAAGATGTCAACAAAATAGAGAGAGTACAGAGGAGATTTACTAGAATGTTACCTGGGTTTCAGCACCTAAGATACAGACCTAGGTCTTCATCCTTTAGAGCATAGAAGGTTGAGAGGGGACTTGATAGAGGTATTTAAAATTATGAGGGGGATAGATAGAGTTGATGTGGACGGGCTTTTTCCATTGAGAGTAGGGGAGATTCAAACAAGAGGACATGAGTTGAGAGTTAGGGGGCAAAAGTTTAAGGGTAACACGAGGGGGAATTTCTTTACTCAGAGGGTGGTAGCTGTGTAGAACGAGCTTCCAGTAGAAGTTGTAGAGGCAGGTTCGGTATTGTCATTTAAAGTAAAATTGTATAGGTATATGGACAGGAAAGGAATGGAGGGTTATGGGCTGAGTGCAGGTCGGTGGGACTAGGTGAGAGTAAGCGTTCGGCACGGACTAGAAGGGCCGAGATGGCCTGGTTCCGTGCTGTAATTGTTATATGGTTATAGCGCAAACACGAGGAAATCTGCAGATGCTGGAAATTCAAACAACACACACAAAATGCCGGTAGAACACAGCAGGCCAGGCAGCATCAATAGGGAGAAGCTCTGTCGATGTTTCGGGCCGAGACCCTTCGTCGACAGTGCTTCTCCTTATAGATGCTGCCTGGCCTGCTGTGTCCCACCAGCATTTGGTATGTGTTGTCATATGGTTATATCTGATTTCTGAAATTTAGAAAATAGTCTACGCCTTTGTTCCCTCCATAGCCATATACTTTTCTACATCTACCCCTGTGCCTCTTTTCTTTACCCCTTAGACTTTTAATCTGTCTAAGTGTTCCTCAGCCCCCCACCCCCGCTTCCTCATCATTACCTGCCCTTTCGCCTAATTCTGTAGCGAGCGCAAATCCCCAGCTGCGCCCCGACTTTTCCAGGCGGAACTGGTTTCGTTCCGGACTGCGGAGCGCCGGGTGACGTAAGGAAACTGGCGCCGCCGCTGATTGGCTAACCGCCTCCGCGCATTACGTCAGCGCGTCGCTATATAAGCGGACGCCACAAACAGACTCGCCATCAAATGGCTGAAGCACAAGGAAGAATATGATGGTGAAATCCCGACGGCGAGGTCCCGGCACCGAGAGAGCGAGAGACGATGGGCGGAAGCACCGTGAGATGGGCGACACTCGGAATGGGCGTAGGCCACTGGACGGAGGCTGATCACAGTAGCAGGTATGCGGGACCCGTCAGGGCTGGGATTGGTGGCCGGAGCCAGTGTGATAAACCTCTCATTGTCGTTTACTAAACTTTCTTCCCTTTATGTTGTTAGTTATCTTAGGCACCTCGACATGGAGATGTGTAAAATGGTCTCCCACCATGGACCCTTCCAGGAGAAGAGCCCACTTCTGCCATGGATTTCTGGGATGTGTTGGAAACTTTTGAAGGTCAGTCTGTTCTTGCTCGCTGAGCTCTTTCCCATAAGCTGTGGGCTAATAGAACTGATGAAGAAGAGAGGCACTTACCAGCAGCTGTGTAGTCAAGTGGGCAACAACATGTTGGGCAAGGAGAATACAGAAGTTCAACTTCAGTGTCGGCACCTGTCCCAATCCAGTGCTGGCCCTCGCCCTGCTTTGCCTCCCCAGTACGAGCCCCCTGGAGGTAACGGGTCAATGGCTGAAGGGACATTACCAACTGCAAGCCCCTGCCACATGAAAACTGAGCTCGAAAGACCAAGTGAAATGGAGTTCAGCTGTACAAATCCACTCATCATCGCCATGATCTGGCCAGACACAGAAGAGAATGCCCGGTCACCGGACCGGGATGATGAATGGGCCCTGGACTGGGATGATGAACGGTCCCCAGATGGGGATGATGAACGGTCACTGAACTGGGATGATGACTCAGAGGAGAACATAGATGATGCTGAGTCCAGTGATTGGTCCACAGATGATGATGATGATGATGACAACTCATGTGATGAAAGTGACTCTGATCTATGGGGCTCTTTTTTTCAAAATGATCCCTACAATCCCTTGAATTTTTCAGCATCCACTGGGCACCAACACCCGACTTGCAAGGGCGATGCAGAGGAAGATGTTTCTGTGGGTCAGCTTGATTTTGAAGAATCTGGAAATAACGAGCTGTGGGACTCGTTCTTTCAAAACACTGATCCTTTTAACCCTTTGAACTTCTCGGCTTGCACTACCACCCGGGCATCCAGTAACCAAGAAGTGAAGGAAGGAGCCTCTAATACTAAGCTGCCAGAGACCTCTGGTGTGTGTTTCAACACCAATGGGGAACAGCCTGCACTGACTCTGGAGCAAGAAACCAGTGAGAGACAGAGGAAAACTGGCAAAAAGGTAGGTACCAACATACTAGAACTCAGATTGCCATGTTTTGTCCAGCAGATGGTCAATAGCATGGAAACAGGCCCTTTGGCCCAACTAGTCCATGCTGAACTATTATTCCACCTAGTCCTATCAACCTGTTTCTGGACCATAGCCTTCCAAAGCCCTCCCATTCACTTACTTCTCTTAAATTTTGAAATTGAACGCACATCCAGCACAATCTAGTACAAAAGTTCCTCATCAGGTGCTGTTTAAACATTGCAACTGACTGGAAGATGGCTTCAAGTTCTAGTCCCTCCCAACCTCTGTGGAAACGGCCTGCTTCCACTTCCCTGATCTAAACCCCCTCATACTTTTGTATACCTCCATCAAATCTTCCCTCATTCTCCTATGCTCCAGGGAATAAAGTCACAATCTACTCAACCTTTCTCCATAACGTGTCCTGGAAGGACAAGTCCTCGTGTATTGCTGGAACCTGCAGGAGTCCCTTCATTTCACGGAAGTGCGTTTAAATGTTGTATTCCTGTCTCCGGCACAGTTCTACATCTGGTTGGGACTGCTCTCCCACCCCTCTTGCCACTGTGAGGAGAATTTCTCCTGCGTCCTCTTCCCACCCCTTTGAGGACATAAGTCACCTGGGATCCCGGGTGCAATACCTCATTGGATTCATAATTGGCTTGAAGAACAGTTACACTTCCAGACGGTGATACCTCATTGGAGGCCTGTGAATAGTGGTGTGACACAGGGGCCTGGGCTGTGACCTTTGTTATATACAAGTGATTAGCAAGTTTGAGCATGATGTGTTATCATACAACGCAGGTGGTTATCACTGACAACTTCTGCAACACTGCTGGTGCCGAACTGTTGTTGCTTTCAATTCGTCAGCTACATAGTGGTGGGGGGGGGGGGTTTGCAGGCAGCCTGCTGTGTGGGCAACAGCTTGCTCGCTATAGTATTTTGCCCTGGCCTGTGACAGGACGTGACATCCTCGGGCGGCCCACACCAACTGAGTGCCTCGAGGTGGTTATCAAATGTTAAGTGGGATTTCAATCGGTGAGGAATTCAGGGTGTGGGACAAGTGGGATTTCAGTTAGTGACGAATCCAGGGCGTGGGACAAGTGGGATTTCAATTAGTGAGGAATTCAGGGTGTGGGACAAGTGGGATTTCAGTTAGTGAGGAATCCAGGGCGTGGGACAAGTGGGATTTCAGTTAGTGAGGAATCCAGGGTGTGGGACGTTAAGTGAGATTTCGATCAGCTAGGTAAGGGTTGAAAACTGGCAGGTGGCTTTCAGTTCAGGTAAATGTGAAAATATTACATGTTGGCAAGTCGGACTAGGGTGGAGTTCTTGCAGTGAGTGATTGGGGTCCTGGGGAAGGGTTGTGGAAACAGGACTTAGGAGAACAAGCACATAAAAGTAGACAATAGTGGTGAGGAAGGCAATTTAACATGTTGGCCTTCATGGTTTAGGGCTTTGGGTACAGAGAGTGGGCTGTTACGTTCCAGTACAGGAGGTACCTCGTAAAGAGGCCACTGTGTTTACATTGCCATGTACGACCTCGAGATTGAGTGCTTTTACTCGGAAGGGAACCAAACTCTGAAGGGTGACTTCACACAGAGTGTAATACGGGAGGAGCTGTGGGAAAAAGTGGTTGTGGCATGTGCAATCTTGTTCAGCTAGATGCAAGGATTGGAGGGATATGAGTCAAACGCAGGGAAATATGACTAGCTTGGTGTTCATTATTGTTGGCAGTGAACTCAGCCCCAAGACCTTTCTCTGTGCTCTGACTCATTGTGCAGGCTTCTAGCGACTCATCTCTGTTGTGGAAACCTGATGTAATGGTTTGTTAGTACAAGAGAAATCTGACCCTGAGCACGGAGCCCATTAATTGTAATATCAATCAGAGCCTCCTGCACAATTTTCTGCTTTAGTTAGTTGCATTTTAAGGATCCATGAATCTAACGAACCACAAATTAATCCTGACATTAAATATCTGCCTCCATGTACAAATTGGGTGTCAGCAGCAGGGATTTGCAGTGACTGCATTAGCCAAGGCACAAAGGAAGGAGAAGCTTCATATAATGAATTGTTCTCTCCTTCAGGTCCGATTCTGTCCCGTGGTTGAAGTTCACCGGATGGTCGTGTGGGATTTTGCCTCGCGGGCTGCTCGGAAAGGTCCCTGGGAACAGTGCGCTCGGGACCGAAGCAGGTTTGAGCGTCGCATTGCCAATACCGAGGCTGCCATTGGCTACTGTTTGGACCAGGAGCACAGACACGCTGTGTGGACAAGGCTTTATGGCAAGTGAGCTGCAGAGTTGGAGCTCACCCCCCCCCCCCCACCCCCGAGCTGGGTTATGGACACGGGCACGCCTGGGGTTGGGTGGGTGGGGGGCGAAAACAGAAAATACTGCCAAAGGTTCTGACCAGAAACATTGTCTTGCAACAAATGAGTTCTGACCTGAGTATTTCCAGCATTTCCTGTTTTTGTTGTGAATTTTCAGCATCCAGTGTTTTTAATTCTCACTTCCGTCAAGCACTTTCATTGTAATACTCCCCTGAGACCTTGTAAAATCGCAATGAAGTCACTCCTATTATTGGGCCTCAGATGTTTCGTTTGGTTTGGGTGTGCACTCTGATTGTGGACTTGAAACCGAACCCTCGTCAGCTCTGTGCCATGCAGAAATGTGTGTTTTCATAAATTTTGCTCCCGGCGACTTGCACGGTGTTTGATGAAGGAATTTAGGAAGGAGAAAAAGCAGAACGAATGAATGAAAACTAAGAAATTAGGGTCAGTGTTAAAACAGCAAAATTGTTGGCGCTATATCTGAGTGTGTACAGCGTTCACAGTAAGGTAGGCATAAACTGAACGGATCAATCCCTTTAACCCAGAACCTTTTTATATGCCGTGGAGTCTTACCATTGACTGAGGGATCCAAGGACCCTCGGGTTCCGAATCCCTGCTTTTACCCATGAGATCCATACCAACTAACTTTTGTTTACCAACCCTTGCCCGCTATTGGGTTCTTCTGGGCGTGTTCCCGCACTGTCCCGCCAGCCTGGCCCTCCTGGGGCATTTGCATTTACTTTCTCCCCCAAGTAGCCCGCAGTGCAGACTCCACCCATACTGCGGTGGAGGTCAGCTTTGAAACTGGGTTGCTGGAGTTAGTTCCAGTCACAACATGTGACCGCACTGTGACCAGAGCGGACCGCTTGAGGGCTTTCAACACGGAGGCAAGATGGAAATGTGTCATAAAAGGGATGAGATCTATAGAGCAGTGAGGAACAGATTTTTGTTCAAGCAGAACCTTTAGAATTAGAATTAATTTGGATGGAACTAAGAAATGACAAATGGCCTGGAAACATTAGAAATGAACAAGAAGCTTCCAAATTGTACTAGCAGTAACAGCGGGATGGTGTAAATCAGGAAATTGGAGCAGCATATTAAAGGGCCAAAAGAGAAACTGAGTGTGTGTAGAATGGACAAGTGGTAGTAAGGTGGAGGTTGAATTCACAGTAATGTAAGTATTGATCACCATGCTAAGGAACCCACTTGAAAAGGCTGTTTTAGGGCCTTTTTGCGCTTGGCGCAGCGCAGAAGGTTAACTGCCAGCCTTGTGGTAAAAGGGCCCCTTGGGGAAGAGTGATCATAATGAATTTTGCCGTGAGTCTGAAAGTGATGCAGTTTTGATTTAGGACTAAGGTCTTCAGAGCATAAAGCTATGGTTGGGCTGGAAAAAAATTCATTTACAGGTATGACTGAAGACAGGAAATTATTGGCATTTAAGAAATAATGCATAATTTGCAAAATTGGATTCTTTAAAGGGAGAAAATTCTAATAGGGAAAGTGGCTCATCTGTGGCTGACGGGAGAAATTAAAGTTCCCTGAACCAGGATTTTGAGAATATTTAGAAATTGAAATTAATTTTTGTGGTCTTTGTTTTAGAAAATAAAAGAAAAAAGATAAAAATAGACTGCAGGAGTTTTTATAGCTATATGAAAAGGAAAGGATTAGTGAAGGCGAATGGAGCTGTCTCATAGTGAGGAGTTTGTAGAATGCTACAGAACTAACTGGCCGGTGTTAACACTGCCAACATTACTGACCCAAGACAGTGGTTGACTAAGTGTCTGTTAATTACCTGGACTTGCTTTCAAGAACTGTTAATTATGTTTTCAATATTATTCCATATTTATTATTATTTCTTGATATGCACAGAGTGTTGTTTTTTGCACTTTAACTACTTGCCCATTTTGGGTGCAGTCTTTCATTGATTATATTGTATTTCTTGTATTTACTGTGAAAACCCGCAAGAAAATGAATCTCAGGGTTGTTTATGTACTTTGGTAATAAAGTTACTTTGAACTTTGAATCTCTGCCTAATAATATATAAAAATATAAGAATTGTAAAACCCAGAGTTTTAAATTTTTTTATTTGCAGAATTGTCCATTACAAACAACCCCACAAAAAAAATATTTAAAGACTAAGGATGGTTGAAAAGGTCAGCACAACAGTGTGGGGTTGTACTGTGCTTTACTGTACACTGACATGGGTAACTATCGGTAGCAGTCAATTTTGGTGGGGGGGGTGGTGGGTGGAGGTTATGAGGTATCTCATGCTTTTAATTGTTCTTTCTCTCCTCAATTGGACAATGGGTTCAGTGTATTGAATGCTTGATTCGTTTGCTTTCGTCAGGATGCCAATACAATGAGTCTGATGTAGTTATAAAGAAGGCAAGACAGCGGCTATACTTTATTAGGATTTTGAAGAGATTTGGCATGTCAACAAATACACTCAAAATTTCTATAGTTGTACCATGGAGAGCATTCTTACAGGCTGCATCACTGTCTGGTATGGGGAGGGGGTGGGGGCTACTACACAGGACCGAAAGAAGCTGCAGAGGGTTGTACATCTTGTCAGCTCCATCTTGGGCACTAGCTGACAAAGTACCCAGGACATCTTTAGGGAGCAGTGTCTCAGAAAGGCAGTGCCCATTATTAAGGACCCCCATCACCCAGGGCATGCCCTTTTCTCACTGTTACCATCAGGTAGGAGATACAGAAACCTGAAGGCACACACTCAGCGATTCAGGAACAGCTTCTTCCCCTCTGCCATCTGATTTCTAAATGGATATTGAAGTTTTGTACACTACCTCACTTTTTAAAAAGTATACAGTATTCCTGGTTTTACACATTTTTAAACAATCTATTCAATATACATAATTGATTTATTTGTTTATTCATTATATTTTGTTTGTTTTTTCTCTCTGCTATATTATGTATTGCATTGACCTGCTGCTGCTAAGTTAACAAATTTCGCATCACAAGCCTGATTCTGGTTATGGCATTCCCCAGCACTGATATCTCGACATTCCTCCTGTGCCTCATCTCCCTCACACACTGCAGGCATCCACATCCACTGAGATAACACAAGACTGCAGCAGCCAAGTATTCTCTCAGCCTATGTCCGGGAAGAGAGTGAGGTTGGCATCAAAACATGGGGAAAATCTATTAAAGTTGTCACCATCCACTTCAAACAAACATGCAGAAAGAAAGCAATTAACCTGCAGATGCTGGAAATCCCCAAGCAGCACACACACAAAATGCTGGAGGAACTCAGCAGGCCAGGCAGCTTCTACAGAAAGAGTACAGTCGGTGTTTTGGGCTGAAACCCTGCATCAGGATGGGGGAGGGGGAAAAGAAAGATGAGGGATCAGTGTAAGAGGGTGGGGGGAGAGGGGAGAAAGAAACACTTGGTGATAAGTGAAACTGGGAGTGGGGAGGGTCGAAGTGAAGAGCTGGGAAGTTGATGGGTGAAAGAGATACGGGACTGGAGAAGGGGAGTCTGATAGGAGAGGACAGAAGGCCATGGAAGAAAGAAAAGGGCGGAGGAGCACCAGAGGGAGGTGATGGGCAGGTAGGGAGAGGGGAATGGTGGAGGGGGGGGGGGTATTACCAAAAGTTTGAGGAAATTGATGTTCATGCCATCAGGTTGAAGGCCACCCAGATGGAATATCAGGTATTGCTCCTGAGTGTGGCCTCATTGCGACAGTAGAGGGGGCTGACATGGTAGAATGGGAAGTGGAATTAAAATGGGTGGCCACCGGAAGGCACCACCGTTTTCTGACGGATGAGCGAAGCAGTCTACTGAGGTGACACCAGACACAGTAGATGACACCCAACGTACTCACAGGTGAATTAGAACAAGTGCTACACCTCCTCCCTCACCTGGAAGGACTGTTTGGGGCCCTGAATGGTAGAGACAGACAGACATACTTTATTGATCCCGAGGGAAATTGGGTTTCGTTACAGTCGCAACAACCAAGAATAGTGTAGAAATATAGCAATATAAAACCATAAATAAATAATAATAGGTAAATTATGCCAAGAGGAAATAAGACCAGGACCAGCCTATTGGCTCAGGGTGTCTGACACTCCGAGGGAGGAGTTGTAAAGTTTGATGGCCACAGGCAGGAATGACTTCCTATGACGCTCAGTGTTGCATCTCGGTGGAATGAGTCTCTGGCTGAACATAGTCCTATGCCTAACCAGCACATTATGGAGGGAGGAGGTGTAGCACTTGTTCTGCTTGCAAGGATAAGTGCCAGGACAAAGATTAGTGGGGAGGGATGAATGGACAACAGAGTCACATGGGGCGCCATCCCTATGGAAAGGAGCAAGTGGGGCCGAAGTTGGGGAAGATGTGCTCGGTGATGGCTGAAAGGTGAGGTTGGTGGGGTGGTAGGTGAGGACGAGGAACCCTATCCCTGGTAGGGTGGCGGAAGAATGGGATAAGAGCAGATGTGTGCGAAGTGGAAGAGATGCGGTTGAGGGCAGCATTGACAGTGGAGGAAGGGAAGCCCCTTTCTTTGAAGGAGGAGGGCATCTTAGTTCTGGAATGAAAAGCCTCACCCTTGGAACAGATATGGTGGAGACGGAGGAATTCAGAGAAGAGGATGACATTTTTACAAGTAACGGGTGGGTCCTTGGTAGTTGTGAGAGTCAGTGGGTTTAGAATAGACATCAGCAGATAAGCTGTCTCTAGAGACAGAGAGATTGAGAAAGGGGAGGGAGGTGTCAGAAATGGACCAGGTAAATTTGAATGCAGGGTGGAAGTCAGAGGCAAAGTTGAAGTTGATGAGCTCCGGATGCAGTCCAGTGTAGGCTTGGAATATGGACTGTTGCACGTAGCTGACAAAAAGGCAGGCAGGCACAGCTGGGATCTGTGCGAGTGTCCATGTCTACACTTCTTGGTTGAAGGAACAGGGAGGAGCCAAAGGAGAAATTATTGAGAGTGAGGACAAGATCTGCAAGACGGAAGAGAGTGGAGGTGGGGTTGGTGGGGACTGGTTTGGTCTGTTATTCCTCATTATGTCCTGCTTTCCCATATGTCAGGCTTTCTGCTTTGTGCTTATTGCTCAAAGCAAAGCTACATTGACGATTTTGCTGGACTGCAGGCAGATGACCTCCCCTTGAGGTAAGCACCTTTGGTGATGAGCTTTGTTCAGTTATGCTTTGGTACACTAGCTGAGCCTTTGTAACATTAACGGGTGGGAGAGAAGAGTTAGCGGTTGTTTTATCAGGTGAGCTGAGCAAATAATCCAATTAAAAATAGGATGCTGGGTTTCTAGAACTTCATGTGGTAATCAAGTTGCTGGAAAAGTCATAAAGATGTTATCCAGGCCTGTTTGTTTACCACTGTGGTCAGCCAGAGCCTGGGTTGCCCGAGGAACTCGGGCTCAAAGTGAATGAGTTGGAATCTGAGCTTCAAACACTGTGACACATCAGGGAGGAGGAAAGTTGGCTGGACTTGGTGTTTCAGGAGGCAGTCACACTCATTAGATTACAGACCAAGTTGTAAGCAGTTAATCAGGACACGAGGGTGTAGTCGAGAGTGAGGCAGGCGAGGGAATCCAAGTGCTGGAGGAGCCTCCATCCTTGAACTTGCCGAACAGCTCTGAAATGGTTATTCCCTGTGAGGATGAGAGTGGGAGGCAGCAGGAAAGAGGAACAAATAGAATTGCTACTCCATGAGCCACTCGAGAGGGATGAGAGAAATAAAGTTGTAACTTGGCGCAGTGTTTTCAAGAGAATAGTCACAATTCTGTCACAAGGATTGAGATTCCTGAAAGATGTGCTTCCCGATTCGATGAGTTCCTCCAGCATCTTGCGTGTGTTTCTCTGGATTTACAGGACCTGCAGAATCTCTTGTATTTATGAATTTTAGAGCAGCTTGTAGGTGACCTCGATGGTCTGATTACATTGCTGACTTGTTTTAAGATATGAGAGGAGAGAAGCCAATAATTGCAAACAATGTGGACGGCACACCAATTATAAAATCAGAAGTTAAAATGACAGTGGGGGGAAATGAGAAAAAAGGCATTAGACGAGATGGCATTGCTATAAAATGATTAAAGCACTGAAAGATTTCAGGATTGGAAGGCTGATAGATTTGCTGAATGAAATATATGATAGTGGGGAACTGAGGAAATGAACCAGTCAGTATTTATTGCACTGCTGGAAAGTCCTGGAGCAATTGCATGTGAGTTACACCACACAATTAGATTGATGAATCATGTTGTAACATTCCTGCTCTGGATTATCATGATGCCAGCAATAAACCAGAGATTACACAAGAGCATTGTGACTTCACTGAGGATTGTGGAATGCAAACTTATTTTGCTGTCTTCATTTTCAGAATGATCTGTGAGCACGGCACAGAGGTCCCTTGTATCATCAATAAAGCGAAGTTTACCAAAGCTTTTGATAAAGGTCAGACACAAAGAGCTTATTAAGAATCCTTCAGCGGTTGTTCAATGATGGGAAAGATATCAGAGTCAGCAGAAGTTTGTATTGGGAGCAAAGAGCGGGAATGAGAGTTGAAAATGAGACAAGTGATTTTGCCCAGATTATGAGGCGAGTCAGACAGGGCTGTGTTCTCTCGCCCAACCTATTCAACCTTTAAAGTGAGAAGATTCTAAGAGAAATTAGCAGTATTCCAGGCAGGATAATTGAACAACCTATGATACACAGATCACACAGTGCTGATAGCTACTTCTAAAGAGAAGGTTGAAGAATACGAGATAAAGTTGAAGAAAGTGCTAAGAGAGAATTGATCATCACCTACAAGACCCCAATGTATGGTTGTCACAAAGAAGATATACAGAAATGAAAACTGAAAGTGGGCAACAAAGCAATTAAACAAACATGAAAGTTCAATCACTTAGCACAGTAAGATCTGATGTTGAAATTAGGTTTGGGATCGTTAAATGTACGTTTGAACATTTGAGCAAGAATAACACTTCCTATGGGTACAAATCTCAGGGTGTTGTGGTGCTACATCCATTCCACACTAACACATAAATGTTGGACAATATCAAAGCAAAATGAGGGAAGACTCGGAGCTGCAAAAATGTGGTTTTTGAGAAGAATGATGAAAATGTTGTGGAAGGACAGAATAGCAAATGAGGAAGTGAGAAACACTGGAATAAAAAGCGAGCTTATATCGTCAATCGGGAAACAGTAGCTGGAACTTCAGGGATATGTACTGAGGAAAGAGAAGCTCGAATATCTTGTAGTGAAAGGAAAAAATGATAGACTACGTGGCACATGATGATGATGTGGTTGAGCTCACTAGGGAAGAGATAATTCTGGATTTGTTGTGCCATGAACCGATTTTGATTAGGGAGCCTAAGATAAAGGAACTTTAGGAGACAGTGATCATAATACTCAGAATAAGATTTATTATCACCAGCATGTGACGTGAAATTTGCTAATTTAGCAGCAGCAGTTCAATGCAATACATAATATAGAAGAAAAAATAAAATAATAATGATAATAAATAAATCAATTACAGTATATGTATATGAATAGATTAAAAATCGTGCAAAAAGCAGAAATAATATATTTTTAAAAAGTGAGATAGTGTCCAAGGGTTCAATGTCCATTTAGGAATCAGATGGCAGAGGGGAAGAAGCTGTTCCTGAGCCACTGAGTGTGTGACTTCAGGCTCCTGTACCTCCTCCCTGATGGCAGAGGGGAAGAAGCTGTTCCTGAATCGTTGAGTGTGTGACTTCAGGCTCCTGTACCTCTTACCTGATGGTAACAGTGAGAAAATGGCGTGTCCTGGGTGCTGGGGTCTTAAGTGGACACTGCCTTTCTGAGACACCGCTCCTTAATGATATCCTGGGTGCTTTGTAGGCTAGTACCCAAGTTGGAGCTGATTAAATTTACAACCCTCTGCAGGTCCTGTGCAGTAGCTCCTCCATACCAGACAGTGCTGCAGCCTGTCAGAATGCTCTCCACAGTAATCTATAGAAGTTTTTGAGTGCATTTATTGACATATCATAATCTCTTAAAGCTCCTAATGAAGTATAGCCACTGTCTTGCCTTCTTTATGACTACATCAATATGTTGGGACCAGATTAGAAGACATTCGATGACATTCACCCTGAAGTTCGAGAGAGCCAAGCTAAAATCAGATGTATCAGTATCAGCTGAATAACTGGTTTTTGCTTCAGGACACGCTTGTAGCAACAGAGCTGACACTTGAGCAACACACACAAAATGCTGGAGGAACTCAGCCCGTCAGAAAGCATCTATGGAGGGGAATAAGCAGTTCATATTTCGAACCAAGACCCTTCATCATGACTGGCTAGAAAGGAAGGGAAAGGAGTACAGGCTGGCAGGTGAAGGAAAACGTGGGTGGGTAGTGGATGGGGAATGGAGTGAGAAGCTGGAAGGTGAGAGGTGAAGGTAAAGGGTCGAAGAAAGAACCTGACAGAGGAGAGTGGAGAAAGGGAAGGAGGGGGAATACCAGATGAGGTGATAGGTGGGGGAGGTGAGGAGAAGGGCTAAGAGGGGAGCCAGAATGGGGATTGGAAAAAGAGAGAAGAGGGAGAGGGGAGAATTACTGGAAGTTAGAGAAATTGATGTTCATGCCGTCAGCTTGGAGGCTACCCGGATAGATTATGAGGCATTGCTCCTCCATCCTGAGAGTGGCGTTATCGTGGCGGTAAAAGAAGCCATTAACTGACGTGTCAGAATGGGCATGGATCGTGGAATTTAAATGGTTGGCCACTGGGAAATCCTGCCAGACACAAAATCCAGATGAACTCAGAAGATTCCTTCTTAACTAGAGTCATAGAAAAGTACAGTATAGAAACAGGCCATTCAGCCCATCTAGTCCATGCTGAAGTGTTTACATTGCCTACTCTCATCGACCTGCACCAGAACCATAGCCCTCCATACCCCTACCATCCACGTACCTATCCAAACTTTGCTTAAACATTGAAGTCGAGCTTGCAATGCAACACTCATGCCGGCAGCTCGTCCCACACTCTCACGACCCTCTGGGTGAAGAAGTTTCCCCTCATGTTCCCCTTAAACTTTTTCACTTTTAACCCTTAACCATGACCTCTAGTTGTTGTCCCACCCAACCTCAGTGGAATAAACCTGCTTGCATTTACCCTATTTATACCCTTCATAATTTTGTATGGCTCTATCAAATCTCTACGTTCCAAGCAAGTCCTAACCTATTCAATCTTTCCTTATATCTCATGCCCTCCAGACCCAGCAACATCCTCGTAAATTTTCTTTGTGTTCTTCAAACCTTATTTACATCTTTCCTGTAGGTAGGTGACCAAAACTGTACACAATACTCCAGATTAGGCCTCACCAATGTCTTACACAACTTCAACATAACATCCCATCTCCTGTACACAATAGATTGATTTATGAAGGCCAATGTGTCAAAAGTTTTCTTTATGACCCTGTCTACCTGTGATGCAACTTTCAACAAATTATGTACCTGTATTCCCAGGTCCCTTTGTTCTACCACAGTGCTCAGTGTCGTATAGTTCACTGCATAAGACCTCTTCCAGTTGGTCCTATCGAAGTGCAAAACCTCACACTTGTCTGCATTAAATTCCATCTGCTATTCTTCAGCCCATTTGTCCAGCCAGTCCAGATCTCTCTGCAAGCCTTTATAACCTTCCTCACTGTCCACTCCACTCTTTGGTGTCATCTGCAAATTTGCTAATCCAGTTAACCACCTTATCATCCAGATCATTGATGTCGATGACCAACGACAATGCACCGATCCCTGTGGCACACCATTCATCACAGGCCTCCAGTCAGAGAGGCGACCATCTACTCCCACAAAACCAATGTCTAACCCAATTTACTACTTCATCTTGTACGCCGAGTGACCGAATCTTCTTGACCAGCCTCCCATGCGGGAGCTTGTCAAATGCCTTGCTAAAGTCAAAGTAGACAACATCCACTGTCTTGCCTTCATCGACTTTCCTGGTAACTTCCTCAACAAACTTAACAGTCATGACCTATCACGCACAAAGCCAGACTATCTTTATAATCAGTTCATGTCTATTCAAATACTTACACATCCACTCCCTTAGAATACCTTCCAGTAACTTACCCACTTACTGATGTCAGACTCACCAGCCCATAATTTCCTGGTTTATTTTTAGAGCCTTTCTTGAACAAAATTGGCTGTCCTCCAATTCTCTGGTACCTCACCTGTTGCAAAGGACAATTTAAATATCTCTGCTAGAGCCCCACTCGTCTCCTGCAGGGTCAGAGGGACCACCTTGTCAGACCCCGGGAATTTATCCACCCTAATTTGCCTCAGGACAGCAAACACCTCCTGCTCTGTAATCTGTGAAGCTGATGTCATTTTGCCTCACTTCCGTAGACTCTGTGTCCGTGTCCTGAGTAAATACAGACACAAAGAATTAAGATCTCCCCCATCTCTTTTTGCTCCACACGTGGATTACCATTCTGGTCTTCCAGAGGACCAGTTTTTCCCTTGGCAATCCTTTTGCTCTTAATGTATCTGTAGAAACCCTTAGGATTCTCCTTCACCTTGTCTGCTCGGGCAGCTTCATGCCTTCTTAGCCCTCCAAATTTCCTTAAGTGTTCTCTTGCATTTCTTGTACTCCATAAGCACCTCATCTGTTCCTACCTGCCTACACCTGCTATGCACCTCCTTTTTTTTCTTAACTAGGGCCTCAGCATCTCTTGAAAACGAAGGTTCCCCAAACCTGTTATCCTTAACTTTTATTCTGACAGGCACGTACAAGCTTCTTGCACTCAAGTTTCCACTTTTGAAGGCCTCCCACTTTCCAAGTGCATCTGTGCCAGAAAACAGCCTCTCCCAATCCCACATTGCCAGATCACTTCTGATACGATCAAAATTGGCCGTACTCCAATTTGGAATCTCAACCTGCGGGTCAGACCCATCATTTTGCACATTTACTTTGAAACTAATGGTATTGCAATCACTGGATGCAATGTGTTCCCCCACACAAACTTCTGTCACCTACCTTGTCTCATTCCCTAATGGCAGATCCAGTATCACACACTCTCTCACTGGGACTTCTACACACTGATTAAGGAAACAGACGTTTCCTGAACACATTTGATAAGCTCTATTCCATCTAGTCCTTTTACATGATGAGAATCGCAGTCAATATGTGGAAAGTTAAAATCACCTACTAGGAGGGAGGGGGAGGGGGAGAGGAGAGTACTGTCCTGCACTGTTTTGTGCACTTTATGTAGTCCTGTGTAGGTCTGTAGTCTAGTGTAGTTTTTGTGTTGTTTACATAGTCTAGTGTAGGCTTGAGTTGTCTCAACATGAACAAAACATTACACAAAGGAAATTAACTGTTCTGATGAAGGATCTCAGCTGAAGATGTCAACTGTTGCCTGAAATGCTGGTTTCTCTCAGCATTTTTGTGAGTTGCTCTAGATTAATTACTCATTAACTAGCACACAGTCCCAGCCTGAAAGATAAATTCCTTTTGTTCCATCCATTGCCCCCCCCCCCCCCCCCGCCAAATCTTCTCTGCTACTTAGACTAACAAGGTGGCAGAGAAGGTGCTGATGAGAAATACTAATGAAGTGCCTTGGTCGAAAACATTAACTGTTAATTTCCCTCCAGAGATGCTGCTTGATCTGCTGAGTAACATTTCTTGTGTGTGTTACCTAGACAAACTTGTTTGCCCATCCAGCCAAAACACTGACTGTCCATTTCTCTCTACAGATGCAGCCTTACCAGCTGAGGTCCTCTGGGTTTGAATTTTTGCTCCAGATTCCAACATCCGCAGTCTCCTGTGCCACCGTTTTCCTGGGGAAGGGTCTCAGCCCAAAATGTCGACTGTATATACTGCCTGCCCTGAGCTCCTCCAGCATTTTGTGAATGTTGCTTGGATTTCCAGTGTCTGCAGATTTTCTCTTGTTTGTCACTAGTTTCCTCATTCTTTTTGTTTCCACAGATGCTGCCTGACCTGCTGAACTTCAGATTTGCAGTGTCTATGGTCAATTTTTTTTTTCAGATTTGAAGCGTCAGTGGACAAACATTTCCCATTAAAAACCTTCAGAAGTTAAAACTATATTCAAGTGGCCACTTTATTAGGCATCTCCTGGTCCTGAAAAAAAGTGGATACTGACTGTACAGTTGTGGTCTTCTGCTGTTGTGGCCTATCCACTTCAATATTTAATGTGCTATGCGTTCAAAGACACTCTCCTGCACACCACTATTGTAATGCATGCAGTTTAATTTGAGTTATTGTCACTTTCCTGTCAGTTTGAACCAGTCTGGCCATTCTCCTCTGACCTCTCTCATTAACAAGGTATTTTTGCCCACAGAATTGCTGCTCACTGGATGTTTTTTTCTTCTCCCACACCATTCTCTGTAAACTCTGGAGAAGGTTGTGCATGGAAATCTCAAGAGATTGGCAGTTTCTGAGATACTCAAACCACCCCGTCTGGCACCAACAAGTCAAAGTCACTTAGATCACATTTCTTCCTCATTCTGACATGTGGTCCAAACAACAACTGAACCTCTTGACCACGTCTGCATGCTTTTATGCATTGAGTTGCTGCCACATGATTGGCTAATTAGATTTTAGCAGTGACAAGGAGATAAACATGTGTAGCTAATAAATTGGCCATTGAGTGTATGTGGTAATTTAAATTGCAAAAACAACTCATTGGTGGAACTCCCAAGATCCACTTTCTTTGCAAGTTTTCTTCACAAAACCTCTTTTCAAACTACGCTTGAGCTACTTCTAGCTGTATTGTTGCATCAATGTAAGAGTACCTTCTTTAATCCTGATTTTTTTTTGTTTTGGCAATCCATTCTCAGCTTCTACAGTTTTCAAAATTTTCAAATAGTCTTTAACCAGCCCCTTAGTACGTTCTGTTGGGGCAACAAATCCAGCTTGTATTTCTTTATACAGTCGGCCCTTCTTATCCATGGGGGATTGGTTCCAGGACCCCCCGCGGATACCAAAATTCGTGGATGCTCAAGTCCCTTATTTAACATGTATAAGTGCGGAGGTCTTTAGGACCCAGCGGAACCCCAGACTTTATTTAATATGGTTAGAGCGGTGGACATTAGGACCCTGCAGCGCAGCTCTGAATCCGCAGTGTTTCTGTTCACAAAAATAATCACGATCGCGATTGAAAATAAGGTGGAAGTAATAAAGCATTTTGAAAGAGGTGAAATGCCATCGGTCATTGGAAAAGTGTTAGGCTACAGTTGGTCAACGATCGGAACAATTTTAATGGAGCATGTGAAAGGCCCTGCCCCGATGAAAGCTACAATTATTACTAAGCAACGCAGTGGTTTAATTATTGAAATACGCATGTTTCTTAAGTGTTCTATATGCATAGAAAGGTAAAATATGTACTATATACTAAAGAAAACGTTTGACTAACTGACGCTAAATAATATCGGATGTACCTGTTCTGACCTCAAATCCAACTTAAAGATGGACTCAGGAATGGAACTCATTCATAACCCGGGGACTGCCTGTACTTTTAAGTCATTTCTAGATTACTTATAATACAATGTAAATGCTATGTAAATAGTTGTTATACTGTATTGTTTAGGGAATAATGTCAAGAAAAAATAGTCTGTACATGCTCAAACGAGTACTGGAGAGAGAACTTCTGGGTTTTCCCGATCCGCAGTTGGTTGAATCCGCGCATGCGGAATCCGCGGATAAGGAGGGCTGACTGTATTCTTCTTTTTCAAAGTCATGTGCCTCCAGTTTGTGGAAGTTTGTTTTTAAACCATAAAGTGTTAGTCAAGTGTTACCAATACCAATAAGCAAAGGGTCTGTGGACCCCAGGTTGGGAACCCCTGGTCTACGGCAAGGTGTAAATAGATTGGGATTTTATCTTGGCCAACAAAAGTATGACATCATCTTAGGTGGGTTGTACTGTCAAGGGACAATATCAAAGAAGATATAAAATCCCTTTCCCAAATACTATTGCGCTGAATATCTAGTAGGAATGAGGAACCAAAGGAAATGAGCTTTAGCGGTAACAAAGGAAGATGGCAAGACTAGGTGATTAACCCCATGGACCCTGATGATCTATATCCCGGATTTTTGAAAACTTGGTGGTAGAACACTCTGGTCATCAGGTCTGGGACGGAGAGGGAAGAAGTCAGAATGGAGGGGAGGGGAAGGAGAACAAGCTGGCAGGTGATAGGGGAGACCAGGTGAGGTGGAATAGAAGGCGGATGGAGGAGGGAGGGCATGAAGTGAGAAGCAGCAAGTAGTAGGGGGAAGAGACAGAAGGCTGAAGGAGGAGGAATCTGACGAGAGAGGACAGTGGACTGAGGGAGAAAAAGGAGAAGAGCAGCAGATGGAGGTGGTGGGCAGGTGAGAAGGGACAAGAGGGGAGGTAGAATGAGAAATGAAAAAGAGAGAAGGGGGAGTGGGGAGAAATTACCAGAAGTCAGAGAAATTGATGTTCATGCCACCAAGTTTGGAAGCTACCCATACAGAATAAGAGGTGCTGTTCCTCCAACATGAAGGCAGCCTCATTGCGACCATGAACTCATGCCAGAATGGGAAAGGAAAACAGAATTAAAATGGGTGGCCAATGGGAAATACCACCTTTTGCGGTGGGTGGAAACATTGAGTGTGCTCTATTGAAGGAAAAAATAAGGCACAGCCACACGTGGCCCAGTCACACCCTTTATTTCACAAATGCCCATTATGCATCAAATGCTTTAAAAAGTGCTTAACTTTAAAAATCAGAAGCTCTATTCTGCCTTGCCATCTCTCAGCTGGGACAGTGTGGGCAGGAACCTGAAGGCCCTCAGGCAGAATTTCCACCATTAATTCTTCCTCTAATACTTCCGCGCAGGTTCAAAATTATTTTGTAGTATCACAGAATATTCTAAAACATTAAAACACCTTAGCACACAGCGATCCAGTCAAAGTATAAGGGGCGGGGAAGGATAAAAAAGAAACAAAACTTGGGCAAATTAGCTGCTTTTAAGCTGTGTGCTGTTACAAGGACACATCTGAACATGAAGGCTTAGGCATCGCAGCTGAACGAAACTCTAGTGATCGCCCGTCCACAGCACGGACGCCAGCTTGTCCTCCATTACAGTCTTAGCTCAATGAGGAGAAATCGCGAGAGCTGCCCCCTTTGGCCAGTGCACAGCAAGGAGATGTCTCTCAACTCAACCTGCTGGTAGCAATGAGTGGGACTACACTCCCAGTCAGCAGGAGACAGAACATAGCAATGTTCAAATGAAGAGAGAAGGATACAGTGAAGGGTCTGGACTCTAAAATATATTGCTTAACAGGCTCACAGACTTAAAATGATAAATACTCCTGATTAAACAGACTCTGATCTTTGCTACCTCGAACAGTGATTTACGGGACAGTCAGGTGTTTGAGGTCACTGTAGCTGCACAACTGGCTCTGGTTGCTTCTCCACAGGGTGCTGGGCAGGTGGCGCCGGTCGGTTTTCTCTGTTGTCCGGTGGCGGTGGCTGGTCACCCTGGTGGTCAGGCGCATGGTCGAGCCTCTCCACCTCAGGCTGTACCTGTGCTGGTTCGTTGACTGGAGCTCGGACATCTGAAAGATCCATAGATGCAACAAGCTTACTCAAAGCAAGATGGCGCGGCGCTGAAAGGATTCTGCTGTGGGGTCGGGCCCCACTCCTGCTGGTGATATCGTGGAAATATATCTGTAACTCTGAAGTCTTGTGCATTTGTAACTTTTGTAAGATGTAATGTGAACAAAATGGAGACTATGAAATTTCAAGGTGCTTTGCTGATTTGAAAGGGAGTTTGAGTGTTTCATGGGAGAAGGCTGTTTTTTTTAAAAAAAAGTGACAGATGATTCCTTTTATGGCCAGAGGGGATGTTTTGATAACGGAGGTAAACAGGATAGAGCTTCTAAAGAACAAATGTGAAAACGATGTAAAGATAATGGAGGGATGTAATAATATGGAATGGAGCAACCTAATTACAGTTCTCTTGTAAATAAAAATGTAAAAAAATGTTTTGGTTGAAACAAGATTTTTCCCCCAGACGAAACTTGGCTAGAAATATACCTTCCCTTGCAAGTAAAATCATAAATGCATTAATAATGTGATCCAGTCTGAATTTGTTGTAGTCTGTTTCTGTGTATTAGAAGATCTAGTTGAATGGTACATGACATTACTGAGCACTAAACCTTGATAGATCCAAATGCTTTTGTATGCCAAAGGTTCTTTGCAAGTCAAGAATGAGGCATGAAACTCGCTGCTGATGAGTTTACTAAGAGATATAAAAGTGAAGAATAGGAAGAAGCAAAAGACAAAGATTTCCGCTGCTGTCTGTAAGGAGTTTATACATTCCTCCCATGACACAGTGGGTTTCCTCCCACAGTCCAAGGACATACTGACTGGTAGGTTAATTGGTCATTGTAAATTGTCCTGTGATTAGGCTAGGGTTAAAATTGGGGGGGGGGGGGGATGCTGGGCAGTATAGCGCAGCAAGAAGGGGCAGAAGGGTTATTCCACACTATATCCCCACAAACTAATAAATAATTAATGAAGAGACAACCAAAAACAGGGCAGTCTTCCCATACCAGACTACTGATAAGAGATTCCAATGGTAACAATTAACCAATAAGATAGCTAGATTCAAGTAATGTGACAGCAGCCACTGAAACCAAAAACAGAGGTGACTACAACCTCTGGAAAACTCACAGAACAATCGCATGTAAATCGGTGATTATATAAACAAACATACAAGTTAAACTCCAGGAAAAATAACAACTCTGCACCCCAATCCAACAACCTTTATGTTCACAATAGAAATCAGAACTGTTCAGAAAAAGGTTTAGTATCACTGACATATGCTGTGACATTTGTTAATTTTGTGGCAGCAGGTTCAATACAATACATAATAGAAAAATCTGAATTTAAAAAGTATATATATAAATAAAATAGCTAAATTAAATAAGTAGTGCAAAAATAGAAATAATGAGATAGTATTAATAGGTTCAATGTCCATTCCGAAATTGGATGGCAGAGGGGAAAAACACTGTTCCTGAATCATTGAGTGTGTGCCTTCAGGCTTCTGTATCTCCTTCCTGATTGTGGCACTGGTGTGTGTTCTGTTGTCTTACCCTTTCTGAAGTCAACAATCATTGCTTTGGTCTTACGCACGTTGAGTGCAAAGTTGCTGCTGTGACACCACTCAACTAACTGGTACATCTTGTTCCTGTACACCCTCTCGTCTCCATCTGAAATTCTGCCAACACTTCTTGTATCATCAGCAAATTTATAGGTGGCATTTGAGCTGTACCTAGCCACAGTCATGGGTGCAGACAGAGTAGAGCTGGGGGCTAAGCAAAGCTGAGGTGCGCTAGTGTGAATGCCAGTGAAGTGGAGATGTTATTTCCAATCCGCACAGACTGTGGTCTTCCGGTTTGGAATTTGAGGATCCAGTTGCTGTGGTCCATGTGGTCTGACACCGACACTCTGGGCCCAATGACCCTCTGTGCACTCAGTTTCCAAGGTAAGAAAGATCCTGGCCAGATCCAATGTGACCTACAACCACTAATAATTGCATGTGTTATTAAAAAATTCGCAATTGATCATTAAATGATCATGGATTTGTGGTTATTGCCGACCTCAAGCCACCCAGGTGGTTGGCTGTATCATTTCAGAGGGCAGTTAATAGTTGCCCAAGTAACAATAAGGCCACAGAAGATTAAAAATACTAACTTTGTGTCACATGTACACAATCAGTAAGGATTTGGCTGGGGCAGCCTGCAAGAGACGGCACACTTCTGGTGCCAAGCATGTCTGCAACGGACTAACCCTAATTGGCATGTCTGTGGAATGCGGGAGGAAACCACACGGTCATGGTGAGAAGGTAGGGACTCTTCACAGACACTGTTGGGAATTGAACACTGCTGCACTAGGTGAGCATCCGCTGTGACAGTATTCAGTTTTACACACTACCATCCTGCACAGAGAAGGCTTTCAACTCCAAGGTATCAAAACTGCAGGACAGGCAACGTCCTTTTAAAAGGTTGAATGCAGGCGACAAAGATACCGACTGCTTGCTCCTTGCTCAGTTTCAAAGATCTCCTGCGTGTGTTTAGCCTCGCCATTGGATCTCCTTACCTGAGGGTGCGTCAGCTGGCTGGAATTTCAGTTCTCCTCCTGGGCCAGAAAGGGGGGCTTTGCCTTTCTGCTGGAATTTCTTCTGCTCCATCTGCTGCAGGGCCTAGAACAAGGAGGAGGCAGTCAGGGAAGAGCTGAGTACGTGAAGCAGCAACTGCCATCTCATTTGGAATGGTTGCCATGTCGCCACATTTGGTCAGCAGAAGGACAAATGGTCCTGAGCTCAGTGACCAACCAGTAACACACAAACCAACCGCTGGAGGAACTCAGCAAGTCGGGCAGCGTCTATGGAGGGGAATAAATAGCCTATGTTTCCGGCTGAAACATCAAAACCGGAAAGGAAGGGGACAGAAGCCAGGATGAGCAGGTGGGGGGTGATAGTGAGGGAGGGAGGGGGCAATGATGCGAGAAGCTGAGAGGCAGGTGGCAGAGGTATTGGGCTGAGGAAGTAGGAATCCGATAGGAGCAAAGGGAAGGAGGTGAGGAACCAAGGGAGGGTGAGGAGCTGGTCAAACTGCTGTGATCTGGAGCTGGCTCAGTATCTGCCAAGCAGTGGAATGGATCCCCCTGATCCGGAGCTGGCTCAGTGCCCACCCCAAACTGTGGAATGGATTCCCGGGATCCGGAGCTGGCTCAGTATCCACCAAGCAGTGGAAGGGACTCCTGGGATCCGGAGCTAGATCAGTATCAGCAAAGCAGAGGTCTGAATGCTGGCAAATACTAAGAGGCAGCAACCTCAGAAGTAACAAATACTAATCCTACTTCAGCCCCGTCAACCTTTCCAGATTCTATTGATCATCTCACCAGAGGGAACTTGCAGTGGTGACCATCACTTTGGCAATGCTCTTTGCACTACCATCTCTGTACAATTCTGTTGTTTTATGCTCAACACTATTATTGTGTTTACTACCACAGAGAGGTTTTGAACTGTGAGCTTTGCGCAAGCACCCTGGTACTTACGACAAAACCAACTCAAATCAATTAACCCCCCAGCTCACACGTACTTCCTCTAAAAGGACCACAACCTTGTCATTGGGTTTGGAGGCTTGTGTGCCTCAACGACACAGAGAGCCATGTCGGCTGGAGTCGGGGCCTTGAGCTTTGGCTCGTGGTCGGGTCATCAATGCCAAACAGGTCAAAGGGTAAGAGTGGTCCGCCAGGCTCAGGGGTCTCAGCTCAGGTCTGGTCAAATAAAACCGTTACAGAAATGACAATGGAGAATCTTTCTACATCTGAGCATGACGGTATTCCCGAGTCTCCGCCCAGGACTCGCTCGACTGACATTAGTGAAAACCGAGAGGAAGCTATTGACATGATGAATGAAGCCAAAGATGGAGGACCTCCATTGCTGCCTTAAACACCAGTGAGTAACGGGCAGTAAGTTGCACATATATGGGATGCTGGGGGAGAAGAAAAAAAAAACGGGAACAATTAGAGGGAAGGGGCAAAATCCACTCAAATAGCACCAGAGGTGAGGATGGAACCTGACCCAGCTGCCCCTGAGCGACGGCCTGTTTCCACCCTCACACCGGGTCTCTGTGCGACGGCAGGGTGGCTGGCCCAGAGTGTTTAGTGGTGGCTGTCACCTGTTGATATTCTTTCTTCTGGACGTCCAGCTCGTTTTGCCTCCGCAGCAGTTCCTCGTGCTCCTTCCTCAGCTCCTCCGCCCTTTGGGAGATCTGAGCCTCCTGCTCGGCCAGCTCGCGCTCGTACTGACGCAGCTCCTCCTCCGTGTAGATCTGCGTCTCGTCCAGCGTCTGCTCCGTAACAAGGCAGGAAGAGGTTCACTGGGCAGGTAGCACGTATTGGTTTTCACTCACCCATCGACCCAACATCTCCTTAATCCAAAACAGAGTCATCCCCACTCCCACCAACCTGCTCACCAACACTCCCAACTGATCAATATTAATAGTTTGAATTTATTGTTATTTGTTTGCCACCCAGAGAAACGATGGGATAGATTTTCATTCCTATTTACTGCTGAATGGATTTCCCAAAGACTTCTGCTCTAATGAAAGCATGACCTTCATCGCAACACGCACAAACTGCAGGAGGACCTCAGCACACCAGGCAGCATCTATGGAAAAAGTACAATAGTCTGTATTTTTTAAAATAGATGCCGCCTGGCCTGCTGAGTTACTCCAACATCTTGCGTGCGTTGCTCGGATTTCCAGCATCTGCAGATTGACTGCTGTTTATGACATTCACAACAGCTGGTTCATCTGCTTCATACTGGCTCCCTCCCAGGCACTGAGGTCAAAGCTGACCCTGGTTTAGCTCCACACCATATTGGATCAATCCCCCAGCTGTTCGCTTCTGAGTCAGGGGAGTTAATGCTCTGCAGCTGCAAGACAGCTGACAACTGGGGCTATCAGGGAGGCTACTGTGATTGCCGTGGACCCATTGGGCCAAAAGGCCCGTTTCCACGCTGTGTAACGCAACTTGCAGGTTGAGTCAGTGGTGAGGAAGGCAAACGCAATTTTAGAGAGCTTGAATACAAGAGCTGGGATGTGAGGCAGTGGTGAGGCCTCACCTTGAGTGCTGTGAACAGTTTTCGGCTCCTCATCGAAGAAAAGATAAGCTGGCATTGCAGAGTGCCCAGGGGAGGTTCACAAGGATGATTCCAGGAATGAAAGAGTTATCAAATGAGGAATGTTTGATGCCTCTGGGGCTGTACTCACTGGAACTTAGAAGGATTTTGGGGAGGGGGGGGGGGGTGGAATCTCACTGAAAACTTTCACATATTGAAAGGCCTAGACCGGGGGTCGGCAACCCGCGGCTCCGGAGCCACATGTGGCCCTTTTACGTCTGTGCTGCGGCTCCCTGTTGCTTTGGGAAATAATTGGTTGTGGTGACCCTTTTCCTGGCACATCCGAACCTGCTCACAATTAGATAGCCTACGGGGGTTTGCGAGCACAGAGCTTTGGAGCCTCTGCGCCATGGGGGGCAGGTTGAGGGAGGCTTAAAAGTGAGGCTGAAGATTTTGAATAAAGTTTTTTCCTTCGCCTGCAGTTACCGACTCCGTGTCGTAATTTTAGCGCTGTGTGTAGCACACCGCTACATGGTCAGTATTTAATTAAAATGTATTTTATGTTAGTTTGTTAGTTTTTGAAATGTAAATCTAAATTTGAAGATTATGGTGATCTTGTACAATCTAAATAAGACGTTGTGGCGACCCATTTCCTGACACATCCGAACCGGCTCACAATTAGCCAGCGTTCAGGCTAAGGGAGATAGCCTACGGGGGTTTGTGAGTACGTGTCTTTTGCAGCATCCGCGCCCATGGGCGGGGGGGTGGGTTGAGGGAGGCTTAAAAGCAAGGCTGTTTAGTTCGAATAAAGCTATCTTTGACTGCAGTTTACTGACTGCGTGTAGCACACCGCTACAACGTGATTTATCGCTGGCTGTCCAGAGGGGAGGTGCTGAAACGCTTTGTCGCGTGTCTGGAAGAAGTGAAAACTTTCCTGGGCAGCAAAGGGCTCAACTTTCCTGAGCTGGAACAGTCAGAGTGGCTGGAAAAGCTACACTTCATGGTAGACATGACAGCGCACCTGAACACGCTGAACACAGCTCTTCAACGGGGTAAGGACATACAGCCCTGCACATGTTGGAGGATGTTTTGGCTTTCGAGCGCAAGTTGACGTTGCTTGCCAGAGATTTACAGAAAGGCACATTGTCTCACTTCCCCAATTTGAGAGAGTTCAAACAAGGTCACGACATGATAAATTCGGAATATTTACATTCTGCAATCATCGCAATGCAAACATCGTTTGGGAAACGCTTCTGTGAGTTCAGAGAGGAAAAAAACACATTATCCTTCCCGGTCACTCCCCTAAGCATCGATCCATCCCTACTGAATACGACTGCATTGTCAGGTATGAGTCAACCTGACCAAGTATGATAAATATTTTAATTGCCTATTATTTTACGTATATTCATATGTTTTCATTGTTCAGTAAAATAGTCCTTTTATTTTTCAGGTTGACAGCTGGCTGACGTTATTTTTGGTTTGCTGCTGGCGGCAAATTTAAGATGGCGTTTTTCATAAATACAAGAAGGACTCAAATAGACGTTGAGTATTTTACTTAAAAGTAACCTTCAACCCAACGTCTTTTTTTTGGAGTTCAAAATGTTTTTGTTGCATGCAGAAATGTAATTTCGTTTTCTCTGCAGGAGTTCATCAATTTCATAAATGCAACACATTATAGTTTGTTTATACATAGCATAAAGGCAAAACAAAACGTTGTATGCAGTGTTATTTCATTTTAAATGTCAAACGGGTTTTGCGGCTCCCAGTGTTTTCTTTCCTGTGGGAAACGGGTCCAAGTGGCTCTTTCAGTGGTAAAGGTTGCTGACCCCTGGCCTAGACAGAGTAGATGTGGAAAAGATGTTTCCTATGGTGAGGGAGTCCAGGACAGAAGACACAGCCTCAGGATAGAGGGGCATCCATTTAGAGATGCGGAGAAATTTCTTTAGCCAGAGGGTGGTGAATTTGTTACCACAGGCAGCAGTGGAGTCTTGGTCGTTGGGTGTAATTAAGGCAGAAATTGATAGGTTCTTGATTGGACGTGGCATCAAAGGTTACGGGGAGAAGGCCGGGGAGTGGGGTTGAGGAGGGGAAAAAGGATCAGCCATGACTGAATGCTGGAGCCGAGTCAACGTGGCCCTGAATCAACCCCAGCCACTCTCTCAACCCATCTTCACTGAGTAAACGCAACACACAGCAGGATTACCGATCAGATGATCCCACCATTCCCCATTGCTTTGCCACCACAATGACACCACCCCCTTGTCCCTCCCTCCAGGTCAGTCACACACTGACCTCCCACTCCTCTGGCTCCAGGAACTCTTTCTTCTCTGTTGATTTCAGGAATTCATCCAGGGTGACCAACCGGTCTTTGTTGGTGTCAACCTGCCGAGCAAGAAAATAGTCAGAGGTGAAGAACTGTGCGGTTACACTGGTCCATTCTGGGGTCACCACTCCAAGGTTTTTAAAAGGCAGATCACAGTCAGGACATGGTTTCCCTGTGGGAAATCTGGTGGAGAAGCTACTTTTAAAATTGGCGCGCCTTCAACATTAGGAAAAACGACAGGGCGAGGAGGAGGCTGAGGGATACAAAGATTACCAAAACTGAGCAGTCTTCTGCACTTCAGTAACAATGAGAATACATTAGGAGGCTATAGATAAGTGGTGGATTGAGTAGAAGGGGCTTGCATTCTCTGGATTAGATGAATAAGACATAACCCAACTCCAGTATGTGCAGTTGACAGGGCCAGTGTTGATACCCCATCATCACTGCCTGGCAAGTCTAGAAGATTGAGGCAAGGGGAAACCAGCTTGCCCAGAATGCTATCTCTCAGAAACTAAGTCTAAGGGCTGTGGGTGTTCCGTTCTTAGCCTGAGATTTATAAATCTGTGTAGAATGAGGAATTACAGCATTTTCCGAACTCACTGATCCTAACTCAGACCAGGACAGCAAAAAGCATGGGGAATATCACTTCCTGGAAGCTGCTCTCCAAACCACATACCACCCTGACTCGGAAATGTGTCACCGTCCATGGTGGGACACCAGAAACCTGATTGGTTGAGGACCAACCAATCAGGAGAAACAGACGATGGGGGTATATACACCACTGGACTAAACATGCCTAACCATCATCCCTGATGAAGGCGGGGGGGGGGGGGGGGGGGGGATATCATCATCAAAACATCGGCTAAAATTGAAACCTGCATCCAGCTGGAAGCCCAAGAAGAGTTTATGCAGTATCACCGTCTGTCCCTTCACTGTCATTCCGTCAAAACCTCCCTGAGAACACTGTGGGGACACCTACACCTCAGGAACAGCAGCAGCTCACAGCCACCTTCCCAAGGGCACCCGAGGATGGACAATTAGATGCTGGCACAGCCTGCAAAGTCCATATCCATGAATAAAAACTTCAAAAATATAAAACTGGGTAAAGAGGATGCCAGAACTAGAATTAGCCACAATCTTTCCCAATAGTGGAGTGGGCCCCCTTCACGAAGAACTCATGTTTGATTTAGATCCCATCAAATTCACTTAATCATGATAAATGTAGGGTATATCCTCAAGGGACCAGACTCCTGTACTCTAGCAAAGGAGCGATTATAACATTATACTGGGTAAAAATTAGACAGTGAGGAGCAGTGCCAGATTTCATACCTCAGGCTTGGCTTCTGCTTTCCTCAGCCCAGGATGTTACCTACCTCGTTCATCACGTGCTCCCTCATCCGCAGCCGCTCCTCTTCCATCTCTATCATGTCGTCCTCCTCGTTCTTGGGATCGTAGACTTTCTCCAGCTTCATGTGCAGCGTAGGAAGAAGGCATGGTGGGTGATGTAAAAGGAAGTAATATTATTTTTTTTTTAAAAACAGGAATCTGATGCTCCATGCAACTGAGAGACGAATAGCTAAGACCTCTCACTTCAGCCACCTTCCTTCGGCCCCCAAAAACACTTTAAGAGCAAGTGAGGAGCACATTCTCTGACTGATGATCTGACGTCTATTAGGATTCCTGATAGTTGACCAATCCAACCGGAATTGCTGCCTATCCACGACAGGATTTACTTTTTAATTAAAACAGTGAGGTGAATGCCACCACCGATTCAATTGACCACTAGGTGGCGCTGCAGTTACATTACTGGGCATGTCTTCCAGAAGCCTGGACTGGTGATCCAGAGTTCAAATCCCACCAGGGTGCCAGGGAATTTATTTATTTATTGGAATACAACCTAGAGAAGACCCCTCTGGCCCTTCAAGCCTCACCGCCCAGCAACCCCACCCCCTCCTCGATTTAACTCTAGCCTAATCACAGGGTAATTTACAATGACCAATTAACCAACCAACCGGTTAATCTTTGGACAGAGTGAGGAAACCCATGCAGTCACAGGGAGAACGCACAAACCCCTCATAGGTCGCCTGTACTGTAAAGCGTTGTGCTAACCACTATGGTACCCTGAGCCCTAATTTAAATTCAGTTAATAATCTGGAGATTGGAGAATTGTGACATGGTCTCAAAACTACTAAACTGCCCCGGTTCACTAATACCGGGGAGGAAACCTGACGCCTTTACGCTGGCTGGACTGAGTGCGATGCCTGACACACTCTTTGTAGGGGCAGTGGAGGTATAATTTGTCCATCTGTGCTGATCACCCCATCCCTGACTAAGCTGTTCCACTGTGACCACGATCTGTTATGAGTCAACATGATGCTTTCAGATCAGGTCATGCATAGCACACACCTCTGCCGCACTGCTCAAGTGATTTTCTGGGGTTCAGGAGCAGTGACCCTTGTGCCTGTTCCATGTTCTGTTGCTGAGCAGCAGTGAACCATCTGATTGGCCTATCAGAGTTCTCTTTGGGAACTAGTTGACCTGATCAGCATTTCTGATCTGGCTATTGTTCACCATTGCACATTAAAAAAAATGTCACTGACTCTTCAATACCCTCTGAAATGGCTGAGCACGTCGCTCAGTTCAATTACAACTAAGGAGTGGCAAAGAGTTGCCAATGGTGCTCAGTTCACTAAAATGAACAGACATGCAAAAAAAATTGTGGAAAGACTCCGGGAAGTTGGAGGGGGCTGGCAAGCAAGTAGAGAGGCATGATGAAGTGCAGCGGTCCATCTGGAGAGGCATGCATCTTAGCTGTGGTCTCTCAAACCATGGTCCATAGGCCTCGACACACACTTCCTGAGTCACCCTCCACTCATCCTGTCAATGACTACAAGTCAGGAGACAAAGTTGTGAGAGGTGTGCAGTTCACACACAGGACTGGGGACACCACAGTCAACAGACAACGTCCTGGAGATCTTTAAACTCACCTCTTTTGTAAACAGAGCCTCAAGCTCTTGTTCATCCAACACACCGTCACCGTTTGTATCTGCAAAAGGAAAGGTTTGTTGAGATTCATGAGCAGAGCAGGCGGTGTTGGTCTAAAATGGGACGCAGGAGGGCTGGAGAAGCCATGGACAGAGGCAGGGCTTAGGGTGAGTATTAGGATAGGGAAGGAGGTAAGGGGGTGGGGGGGCTCACAGAAAGATTCTGGGAGATACAAGAGGGCCATTGGGAGAGGGTCTACACCAAAGTTCTGAGAGTATGGAAGGAGTAAAGGTCACAGTGAGGAAGAGTGATGGGGGGGGGGGGGGGGGAGGAGGAGGCTGCATAGTTAGATCCACGCAGGAGTGACAGAGAGGGGTACATGAATCGCCATAGAAGACTGGAAGTACAGAGCATTGGCTGGGAAGGAAGAGGTGGTTGGGATGAGCTGGGGAGGCCCGCAATGCTTACCGTGCAGCTTGAAGAAGGTCTTTGGATTGAACTCATTGGGGTCGAGGCCATCCGTTTCTTCCCACACCTCCTTCAGCTGGTCCCGGCTCCCCTGTCACACGGGCAAAAGCAGAGGTCAGAAGACAGTGTTCAAAGCTTCCTGCTAATCCTTCATTTCAAATCCCTGATCAGAGCAATCCCATCGGGACCCAGAAGGATGTGAACTGAGAAGTGTAGAAGGTATTGCATGTCAATGACTGAAGAACTTAAACTGAATATGAAGACGGCTTGCACAGATGCTCTGAATTAATCAGAAATTTTGAACACAAGAGCAGAAGCTGGGAATTACAATACTTCTGTTAATCATCTGATCACAAGCAAGGTTCTGGAAGGACTAAAGGATGACTCTCTCTCTCCCACCCAGGCGAAAGGTGTAAACCACCCCATTCCTGGCTACCGTTCACCCAACGCTCTCACCGGCACGTTGACTTTCGGATGTTCCTTGTGCTTCTGCTTCAGCTGCTGGAACCGGGCCTCCTCTGCTTTGCGCTTCTCCTCGTCCAGAGATTTAAGGTACTCCCGTCGCTCGTGCTCCTTCAACATCTCGTACCGCTTGAACTCGTCGTGGTGGGCTTGGTCGTAGTGCTCCAGATCCTTGGTGGCCTGCAGATCCAGAGCAGTACAACGTCACTGCACTATCGGCAGAGTATTGTCCGATGTCCCTGATCAAGGCCCATGACTAAAGTCACGGCCCATCCCTGCCCCGGTCACTGCACAGTCAGCAGAGTATTGTCCGATGTCCCTGCTAAAGGCCCACGACTAAAGTCACGGCCCATCCCTGCCCCGGTCACTGCACAGTCAGCACAGTATTGTCTGATGTCCCTGATCAAGGCCCACGACTAAAGTCACGGCCCATCCCTGCCCCAGTCACCGCACAGTCAGCAGAGTATTGTCCGATGTCCCTGATCAAAGCCCACGACTAAAGTCACAGCTCATCCCTGCCCCGGTCACTGCTTAACCCTGCCCCACTGATCCACAATCTCAGCCACACACAGATCACTGGAGGAACTCAGCAGGCCAGTCAGCATCAATGGAAAAGAGTAAACAGTCGATGTTTTGGGCTGAGACCTTTCATCAGGTTTGAGGGGGAAGGGCAGAGATGCCTGAATTAAACAGGGTGGAGGGAGGGGAAAGAGACTAGCTGGAAGATGATAGGTGAAGACAGGTGGGTGGGCAAGGTCAAGGCTGTTAGCAGAGGAGAGCAAACAATAGGTGAAAGGGAAGGAGGGGACCCAGGGGGTAGCAGTAGGCAGGTGAGAAGTAGTAAGAAGATCAGAGTGGGGAATGGAGGAAGGGGGAGAGGGGAGGGGGAAATTTTTCTTCACTGGAAGGAGAAATTGATATTCATACCATCAGGTTGGAATACAAGGCGTTGCTCCTCCACCCTGAGGGGTGGGCTCATCTTAGCACAGGGAAGGCCGTGGACCGACACGTCGGAACGAGAATGGGAACTGGAGTTAAAACGTTTGGCTACTGGGACATCCCACTTGAGACGGAGGTACCTAATGTCACTAAGCTGGGAAGAGTGCAGAGGAGACTTATGGCGATGCGGCCAGTACTCAACGCACGGAGTTATGGAGTGAGATTGAACAGGTTGGGACTGTTTTCATAAGTATAGAACGAGGGATGAACCTGTCAAAGTGCATAAAATAACGAGGGGCATAGATGAGCGAAAGCAGTCGGTGTTTTCCCCCTAGGGTAAGGGAAGCAAAAACCAGAGTGCGTAGGTTTAGGGTGAGAGAGGAGAGATTCAAGTAGGAACTTGAGCAACATCTTTTCCATCCAGAGGATGGCTGCTACACACAAGAAGCTTTCAGGGAAAGTAGTTGAGGGAGGCACATTAACATTTAAAATGTACTTGGACAGGAAAGGTTTAGATCAGGGGCTCCCAACCTTTTTTATGCCATGGACCAATACCATTAAGCCAGGGGTCCGTGGATACAGGTTGGGAATCCCTGGTTTAGATGGAAAAAGCCAAATGGAACCAGCTTAGATGGGAATCTTGGTCAGCGCGGGAAGTTGGGCTGAGGGGTTCATTTTCATGCCGTTCGACTGTCTCAGCCACTGCCATATTCCCAGCTCCGCAGTCACTTTCCCTTTCAGGATGCGGACTCTGGGCTGGGCACTGCTGCCAATGCTTTTCTCACTGGGATTGCCAACAGCAACAGAGCCCCCCTCACCCCCCAGGAACACTGCATACCGCTTGGATCAGCAGCTCCAGGTCGCGAGCCTCAAAGGTCTGGGCGTTCTTCGGGTCCAGATGTTCAATCTGCTTCAGCAGGTTTAGGTGATCAATCTGCACATCTGGCGGGAGGTGAGTGAATACAGAGACTGATAAGTCAGCCAGATTTAATTCCGTGTAACTTACTCACTCATTTACGGATTTTAAAAACAGGCAGTGGGTTACTGAGCTCTCAGAATTCACTCCCACCCGTGACCTGGTAAAGTGACCCCGTCCTCCCACCCTTACAGCAGCTAAACAATACTCCAGTTAATGAACAAAAAGGCCATTACTCTCTCCTTGCTCAGCGTCCATCTTCGCCTTGATTAGCATCCGCAGTCTGGACACCTCCTGCCGCTTTAACTCATCCAGCTTGGTTCGGATGTGGTGACTGACAAAATCCAGCTCTGTGCTCAGCTTTCCGCTCTGGAAGAGAGACCGGCTGCACTTCAGTGACAAGGGAATCATCACCCCCACCAACTGCTCGCACTTCACAGTCGGGCCCAACACCTTGCCCGCGGTTCCCTACCACCATTTCCCCTCCAACCTTAGTGCGCTGCCCAGATGGATATGACCCCATGTACTGGCCCAATATCCTGCTTCCAATTTCCCTGACTTCTACAGGACCCCAACACCTTGCCATACCGGCAGTCCTACCCCAACTCAAGAAGCCAACACTCTACCCACAGCTCCCCTTTCAAATACTGGGACACCGTCCAATGTCACATGACCCACTCGGTCTTGACATAGTGGTGTCAAGAAAACAGCCTCCCCCTCAATGTCAAAAAACAAAGGAACTGGTTGTGGACTACAGGAGAAATGGAGACAGGCTAACCCCTATTGACATCAATGGATCTGGGGGTTGAGAGGGTGAACACCTTCAAGTTCCTCGGTATACACATCACTGAGACCCTCACTTGGTCTGTATATACCGGCTGTGTGATGAAAAAAGCACAACAGCGTCTCTTTCACCTCAAACAATAGACAATAGGTGCAGAAGTAGACCATCCGGCCCTTCGAGCCTGCACTGCCATTTTGAGATCATGGCTGATCATCTACTATCAATACCCGGTTCCTGCCTTGTCCCCATATCCCTTGATTCCCCTATCCATAAGATACCTATCTAGCTCCTTCTTGAAAGCATCCAGAGAATTGGCCTCCACTACCTTCTGAGGCAGTGCATTCCACACCCCCACAACTCTCTGGGAGAAGAAGTTTTTCCTTAACTCTGTCCTAAATGACCTACCCCTTATTCTCAACCCATGCCCTCTGGTACTGGACTCTCCCAGCATCTGGAACATATTTCCTGCCTCTATCTTGTCCAATCCCTTAATAATCTTATATGTTTCAATCAGATCCCCTCAATCTCAAATAGGTGAAGTAGTTCGGCAAGAGTCCCCAAATCCTAAGGAGTTTCCACGGGGGCACAATTGAGGGCATCCTGACTGGCTGCATCACTGCCTGGTATGGGAACTGTACTTCCCTCAACTGCAGGACTCTGTGGAGAGTGGTGCAGACAGCCCAGTACATCTGTGGATTTGAACTTCCCAACATTCAGGACGTTTACAATGACAGGGGCATAAAAAAGGCCCAAAGGATCATTTGGGGACCAAACTCACCCCAACCAGTTGCTACCATCCAGCAAACGATACCGCAGCATTAAAGTCAGGACCAACAGGCTCCCGGACAGCTTCTTCCACCAGGCCATCAGACTGATTAAATCACACTGACAATTGTATTGCTATGCTATATCGACTGTCCTGCTGTACATCTTACTGTACACACTGCTTGTTAGAAGTTACTACAATTTGCATTTTTCACATTCAGGCAGAGACGCAACATCAACATTTTTTCTCCTCGTGTATGTGCAGGATGTAAGAAATAAAGTCAATTCAATTCAATGACCAATACCAAGACTCCCAGCCACAATACTCCAATGTAGATTTCCATGTGCAATTTTACCTTCATTTTCAGAATCCAAATTTCCCTGGGTGTGATTCTCCTTCTCCAACTCACCTTCATTGACCTTTTCCCTTCAATTCACCCATCCCTCAGGCGACTACACTGGATCCCAGGCCATTATCCCTGCCCTAATCAATACCTCGGCTCCCTGCTCCCTCCTGACCTGTTCTCAGATATCAGGGGTCCAAGTCCGCCTCCACCCCACTCACACGCTGATCCAGTTCACCCTCTGACTGACCTTAATATCTTCCACGTTGGCTGTCTGCAACTTCTCGCGGAAGTGGGCGTCGTTCTCCAGGACGTCAATCACTTCGCGGAGGTAGCGATCATAGTACAAGCCTGTGTCCTGCAACAGAGCAAGTGGATAATCAGATCACACTGCTGGATTAGAGCCAAGGGCACAACATGAAGTTAAGAAACCCTATCAGCAATATTTGTTGTTGATCGTGAAGTAGGTTATCATAGATTACAAGGAGATCTTGATGAGTTAGGCCAGTGGAACCAGGAATGGCAAATGGATTTCAATACAGGTGAGAATAAGGTGATATATTTTTTTTAAATTATTCACTTACGGGATGTGGGCATCGCCAGTTAAGCCAGCGTTTATTGCCCACCACTAGCTGCCCTTGAGAAGGTGGTGATGAACTGTCTTCTTGAACTACTGAGGTGTAGGGTACCACCTACAGTGCTGTTAGGGAGGGAATACCATGATTCTGACCCAGCAACAATGAAGGAACGGTGACCAAAACTAGAAGGCATAGATTAGGAGAAAGACTTAAGATGATCCTAAGGTGCAACTTCTTCATGCACTGGATGTCGAGTATGTTGAATGAACTGTCAGAGGAAGTGCTGAAACAGATACAACAGCATAATTTAAAAACTGCTTGGATAGGTATTCAGAGGGATGGGGCTTAGACAGATTTGGGCCAAACACAGGAAATTGGAACCTGTCTGGATTTGTGGCCTGCGTCCAACTGTAACTTTCTATGACGAATTCAGCTTTTTGAAGAGGTGACAAAACATGCTGAAGCTAGAACAATGGGTGTGGTGTACGGTATGTGGGTTTTGACGAGGTTCCCAACAGTAGGCTCATCCAGAACGTCATGAGACATGGCATGGAAACCTGGTTGTGTGGAATTGGAATTGGCTTCCTCACAGAAGGCAAAGGATGGTAACTAGTGGTGCTCCGCAGGGATCTGTTCTGGGACCCCTGCTCTTTGAGACTTTTGGATGATGAAGTGGAGAGGTGAGTTAATAAGCTTGACAATGGCTGGAGGTGTCGTGGAGAGCGTAGAAGGTTGTGATAGACAGGATGCAGAGTTGAGTAGGGAATTGGCAGATGGAGATCAAAACAGGAAAGTGTAAATTGACACACTTGGAAGACCAAACTTGAAGGCAGAATAAAATATTAATGGTAGGATTTTTAGCAGTGTAGAGGAACAGAGGGATCTCAAGGTCCATGTCCACAGATCCCTCAAAGTTGCCATGCAAGTTGATAGGGTGTTTAAAAAGGCGTATAGTCTGCTGGCCTACATTAAAAACATACAAAATCTACAGCACAACACAGGCCCTTCGGCCCACAAAGTTACAAAGTTGTGCTGAATGTTGTCCCTACCTTAGAAGTTACTAGGCTTACCAATAGCTGTCTATTTTTCTAAGCTCTGTGCACCTATCCAAAAGTCTCTTAAAACACCCTATCGTTTCTGCCTCCACCACCGTTGCCGGCAGCCCATTCCACACTCACCACTCTGAGTAAAAAAAAAACTTATCCCTGACATCTCCTCAGTACCTACTCCCCAGCACCTTAAACTTGTGTCCTCTTGTGGCAACCATTTCAGTCCTGGGAAAAAGCCTCTGACTACCCACATGATCAATGCCTCTCATCATTTTAAACACCTCTATTAGGTCACCTCTCATCCTCTGTTGCTCCAAGGAGAAAAGGCCAAGCTCACTCAACCTATTCTCATAAGGCATGCTCCCCAATCCAGGCAATATCCTTGTAAGATCTCCTCTGCACCCTTTCTATGGCTTCCACATCCTTCCTGTAGTGAGGTGACCAGAACTAAGCACAAGTGGGGTCTGACCAGGATCCTATATAGCTGCAACATTACCTCTTGGCTCCTAAATTCAATTCCACAATTGATGAAGGCCAATATATCGTACGCCTTTTTAACCATGGAGTCAACCTGCGCAGCTGCTTTGAGCATCCTATGGACTTGGACCCCAAGATCCCTCTGATCCACCACACTGCCAAGAGTCTTACCATTAATACTATATTCTGCCATCATATTTGACCTACCAAAAGGAACCACTTCACACTTATCTGGGTTGAACTGCATCTGCCACTTCTCAGCCCAGTTTTTCATCCTATCAATATCCCGCTGTAACCTCTGACAGCCTTCTACAATATCCAGAACATCCCCAACCTTTGTGTCATTAGCAAACTTACTAACCCATCCCTCCACTTCCTAATCCAGGTCATTTATAAAAATAACGAAGAGTAAGGGTCCCAGAACTGATCCCTGAGGCACCCCACTGGTGACCGACCTCCATGCAGAATATGACCCATCTACAACCACTCTTTGCCTTCTGTGGGCAAGCCAGTTCTGGATCCACAAAGCAATGTCCCCTTGGATCCCATGCCTCCTTACTTTCTCAATAAGCCTTGCATGGGGTACCTTATCAAATGCCATGCTGAAATACATATACACTACATCTACTGCTCTTCCTTCATCAAAGTGTTTAGCACATTCTCAAAAAAATTCAATGAGGCTCATAAGGCGCAACCTGCCCTTGACAAAGCCATGCTGACTATTCCTAATCATATTATACCTCTCCAAATGTTCATAAATGCTGCCTCTCAGGATTTTCTCCATCAATTTACCAACCACTAAGGAAAGACTCACTGGTCTATAATTACCTGGGCTATTTCTACTTAAAGGCTGATACTTACAGACTCTTAAATAGGCATGTGGATGCAAGGAAAATGTAGGATTATGGGCTGTGTAGGAGGGAAGGGTTGGCTTACAGAGCTCGGCACAACATGGTGAGCTTAAGAACTCACGCCATTTTCCATTTTGTTCACCTGGCCATTGACTGTGAATTCTGTGTCCTGTGAATCCAACTTTGAATGGAATCATGGTAATTTTGATATACACTTAGAAAAAAGGCGGCCCAGAACAACTTAAGAATGTGTCATGTTTATGGCAGCAGTGATTGTGGTGGAAGGGAAGAGACAGACAGAGTCAACATGTTGTGAGAAATCTTGTCCTCCCACTGGACTTCACCATCCCCATATAAAGGAACAGTGAGCCGTGTATCAAATTCTAAAGATAACTCTACGTTAATTGGCACAGGTGATGACGCAGTGAGATAAGAAGAGTCAAACAACAGGCCAAACTACAGTAGATCAGTGTCTATGCAGGAACATCCTCTTCATTCCATCCTGTTAAAACTCTCGTATGATTCAATTACTGCCCCACTTTTCTAAGTTCCAGTAGATACCAAGCTAACCTGTCCAATTTTTCCTTAGAAAACAACTCATTCATTTCAGGAATGGGTATTGTAAACCTTCTCGGATTTCTGCATGAAGGGTCTTGACCTGAAACACTGATAGTCCACTTCCTTTCACCGATGCTGCCTGACCCACTGAGTTACTCCTTCAGAGCGCTTGTACGCTCCAGGTGCCACCATCTGCATCCTCTCATGCCTCCATACCTTCAACAACTTTATCCAAGTTATTCGTATGAACTATCAAAAGTTGAGGCCTCAGCACAAATTCCTGGGGCACAGCGCTGGTTAGATTTTGCCAATCGGCAAAAGGTCAATTATGCATACAGTGTTCCCTGTTAGCCAGCCAATCATCCCCGTTAGGTTCCATTCGCACACCACGAGTGCTTTTGCACAGTAGTGCATTTGTCAATGTGGAGCAGAGAGAGAGTTTGTAAATCTGGTGGGTGTTGGGAATGGCGAGGGTGGAGTGCTGCGGAAGGGGAGTGGGACAGGTGTGGAGAAGGAGTGCTGGGGGCGGGGATAATACGAGTGCAGACTCACCCAGGCCAGTAGACATCAGGCAAAGTCACCTGATACCAAACAATTGTTTTTTTGATCATTACAGAATGTCTCTCTGGTGCTTCCTGCTCCCTCCCCTCTCCTTTTCCCCAACCATGATTTCCCTCTCCCTGCCCCCTTCCTACTCTCAGTCCACAATACCCATACCAGTATCAGGTTTATCATCACGTCATGAAACGTGTTTCTTTCTGTAGCAGCAGTACAGTGCAATACATAAAATTACTGCAATATTGTGCAAAAGTCTTAGGCACCCTAGTTACATATGTGCCCAAAATCCTGCTGACTTTGCTTGATTACCTTGAACTTTACATGTTCCTGCCATAACCTCTTTAAAAAGTGTCTAAACTTTACCCTGTGATACACATTAAGCTAACTGGCCTGTACTCCCCTGTTTTACTCTCTCTCCCTTAGAATTAAGTGACTGTGCTTGCTACTTCCCAATCTAATGAGCTTTTGCTGATTCTAGGAAAATTAAAACCAACCTGTCTATTAGCTACAAACAAGAGAAAATCTGCAGATGCTGGAAATTCAAGAAACACACACAAAATGCTGGAGGAACTCAGCAGGCCAGGCAGCATCAATGGAAAAAGAGTACGGTTGACATTTTGGGCCAAAACCCTTCGGCAGGACTGGAGAAAGAAAGTAGAGGAGTATGCAGGTTTAAAAGGCAGGGGAGGGGGGAGAGACAGGGAAACACAAGGTGATACGTGAAACCTGAAGGGGTACGGATGAAGTAAAGAGCTGGGAAGTTGATTGGTGAAAGAGATACAGGGCTGGAGAAGGGGGAATCTGATTGAAGAGGACAGAAGGCCGTGGAAGAAAGAAAAGGGGGAGGAGCTCCAGAGGAAGATGATGGGAGACAAGATAAGGTGTGGGGGGTATTACAAAGTAAAAGTTCAAGAAATCGATGTTATTACCATCAGGTTGGAGGCTACCCAGACATTACATAACATTATATTTGAGGTGTTGTTCCTCCAGCCTACGTGTGGCCTTTCACGACGGTAGAGGAATAGGAATGGGAAGTGGAATTAAAATGGGTGGTCACTGGGAGATCTCACTTTTCCTGACTGATGGAGTGTAGGTGCTTGGCGAAGTGGTGTCCCAATCTATGTTGGAGGCCACACCGGGAGCACTGAACACAGTATATGATGCCCCCAGCAGACTCACAGGTGAAGTCTGTCTACTAGCCAATTTTTAAAAAATATTTAAGGCATTAAGATAAGGATGGCAGGGATGCAGGCTTGTAGGCTTGCAGCTCCAGCAATTTGCTCACTGCCATTTGACAATTTCCTCAGTTTTTACCTCCTTTCCAACTGCTGACTACAGCTCTTTCTGAGATTAGTGTTTACTCTCTAAAGCGGGGGTTGCCAAGCCTTTTTTATGCCATGGATCAAGACCATTAAGAAAGGGATCCGTGGATCTCGCATTCTGACCCCTGTTCTAGAGTGATGAATGCAAAAACGCCCTTTCATCTGGCATCTTTTTTATTTATTGAGATACAGCACGGAGCAGGCCTTTCCAACCACACCCCCCAGCAATCCCCTGATCTAACCCCTAGCCTACTCTCGGGACCAATTTACCCACCAACCGGTAGGTCTTTGGACTGAGGGAGGAAACCGGAGCACCCGGAGGAAACCCACACGGGCACCTGGAAAACAAACAAACTCCTTACAGGCAGCAGCGGGAATTGAACCCGGGTCGCCTGTTACGTAAAACAATGTGCTAACCACTAGGCTACTGTGCTGTCCCTCTTGTTGTTTTCCATTAACAATTGTTCAGACTCACTCTCTTTAGGACCAAATTTAAAGATCTACAGAAACCCTTAATAACCATTTACAAGCATGTTTTGCTGTCTTCCCTTTTCTACTCCTGGTCCACCACCTGCCTCTGCACAAACTTTTCAAAGTTTTAAACTACCTGGAACATTTCCAGATAATGACAGTGGGTCCTCCCCGGCATATTCTTTGTCATTAGAAAGTATATACTGTACATTATGAAAATCCTCGCTGTGCCAAGTGGTTCCTTGCCGTTATTATTTCTCATCTCCTCACAAACCACTTCTTCTTCTGGTTTCCTGAAGTTGGATTATCACCCTCTACTGCCCTAGGAAGTTTACTACTGCGCAAAGCCACTCCTCTCCTGTATCTTTGCTTCACAGCCTTATATGTCAATGTTCAATATCCTGCAGCCACGTCTCTGTACTGGCTATCAGATTAGAATTATTTTTAGTTATACTTGGGTAACTAAGCTGTATCTGTTTTGTTCCAAATGTTACATCAATTTCAAAACTTTAAAAAAAAACCTTTAGCCTTGTCTTTTGTCTAGCTCTTCCTGTCGCAATCTGTCATTTCCTCTTATAATGTCTTTCTCTCCAGCCACGTCACTATTCCAACAGCAAATATTTGCTTAAGAGTTCAAAGATGATCAGTAAAACACTCAAAGTAAATATTGGTGAAACACATTTTAGTTTTACATCTGGAATGGTCTGGCTGAGATTGCACTACTTGTATGTATAATCTATATTTTCATTTATATTTATCATTATTATTGTTATGAGCAGAGAGACAACATCTGCCGGAAGTAAATTCCTTGTATGTGCACAGGTACTTGGCGATTAAAGTCTGATTCTGATTTAATCAGACAATGTGTACGATACACAACCCGAAATTCTTACTCTTCACAGACATCCAGAAGAAAACAGAATAGATGACAGTAATAAAACGTTAGAACCCAAAGCACAAGCAGCAAAACTTCAGCGCTCTCCCTCACTGTCTTATTTCAGCAAACAGCATCAGCACCCACCCAGCAAGCAATAGCTAAGTCCCCAAAGGGAGACCGTGATTTGTAGTACAACAATAACTAATCGCTTAACCAATAATTCGACATGCCGCAGGCACTCTCTCTTACTCTACTAAAGGGGCAGAGGGATGTCACACAGCGAGAGGGTGAAATGAACCAAATGTCTAATAACAGTGCAGAAAGAGGTGGAAGTACATGAACAACACAATGAAGACACGTAAGACTGCAGATCTTCTCTCGGCGTGTGGTGGAGAGTATATTGACGGGCTGAATCACAGCCTGGTATGGAAACACCAATGCCCTCGAACAGAAAATTCTACAAACAGTAGTGGTTTGTAAACATGAGAAAATCTCCAGAGCAACACACAAGAAATGCTGGAGCAACTCAGCAGGTCAGGCAGCATCTATGCAAATGAATAAACAGTTGACGTTTTGGGCTGAGATCCTTCTTCAGGACTGAGAAAGCAGTGGAGAGGGTCCAGTCCATCACAGGTAAAGCCATTCTCACCAGACTCTTGAACCAAAGGGAATAACTTCACTCAAATTCATTTGCCCCATCATTGAAATACTCCCACAACCTATGGACTCACTTTCAAGGACTCTTCATTCCACATTTGTAAAATTATATTTATTTATTAATACTTTCATTTTTTTTATTTGCACAATGTGGTGAATTACATATACCTGTCTGGACACGCCCCTCTGCTGACTGCTCCTGTGGCTCCTCCCACAGACCCCTGTATAAAGGCACTGCTCCTCCCTCAATCTCCAGGATGTCGTGTGGTGGTCTCTTGCTGCTAATCGTGGTCTCTTGCAGCTAATTAAAGCCTAACATTCGCCTCCCGTCTCCGAGAGTTATTGATGGTGCATCACACAGTTTGTTGTCTTTTACACACTGGTTGAACACCCAAATCAGTGCGGTCTTTTATTGACTGTGTTATGGTTCCAAGGCTGTCAAGCCGAGGAGTGGTAGTGGGAAGAAGCTCCCACTACCAAGAAGAGCTCCTCACGGCATTCACCTCAAATTGCCTCTGACAACCAAGTCCAACTCCTGGCCTTCTCGTGTGACTTAGCCTCTAAGCCCGGCGGAGCTGTGTCTACTGACTGGAGAAGGGGAGAAGGTGGGTCCTGGCGCCTTAAAACCAGTGCTTCGGGTAGATGGAGCTCGTCAGCCTGGGAAGGCAGTCCATCCAAGAGAGGGAAAACTCTGATTTCAAACCCCCTCTGCCTTGTGGCCATACCCACTCATGGGAAAGGCTTCGGGAGTAAACCCTGAGGACAAATCCGGAGCTGGAGTCCCTAAGGCAGTCCAACGTTGCCTTCAATCTCATTCTGGCAACTCCTGCGACGTCACCGGTGCCGAGCTGTATCGGCCCTTGCCCTTCCCTTGGGCAACAACGGTGGCGTGGAGAGGGGAGACTTGCTGTATGGGCAACTGCCGGTCTTCCATACAAACCTGCCCAGACCTGCACCCTGGAAACCAATCCAGGCACAGATGCATGGTCTCGTGAGACTAACCGATGCACCACCATGGTTATAATTCTATTATGGTTTCATTCAACATGCCCACTAGAAAATAAAGCTCAGGTTTGCATATGGTGACAAATGTGCACTTTGATGAGAAATTTACTTTCTACTTCGGAACAAAAAAGATGTGCTTTATTTGTCACACACAACATGGAAACACACAGTGAAATCAGTCGTTTTCCGACAATTCAAATCAGCGAGGTTTGTGCAGGGGACTCCTCACGTTCTTCTGCCAGCACACCTACAACTCACTAACATTATACCGTACGTGGCCATGGGGAGAATGTCTAAAGTCCTTGCACACTGTGGGTGGGAATTGAACTCTGATCTGGCGCTGTAATGGATGCACTCACTGCTGGACGAACTCAGTGGCTCATCTCCACGGACAGATGGACGGTCAATGTTTTGGGCTGAGACCTACATCAGAATCATTCAATGTTGGATGCTACCCAGATTAGGCTGTAGCTCAACAGTGGATGGTGCGCTGTCAAGAATCTAGTTTTCATCCCAATCTAAGGTGCTAAATGTGTAGAGTTTACACGTTAGTATAATCGCACATCTCCTGACAAAATGAATCAAAGGGGAGCTGATAAGGACATATGAAGGGAAACAATTTTACAGGAATGAGGAATAGGAACAGGGACATTGGACTTCTGGGAGCCAGCAAATACCTGATAGGTTGAATAGCGTCTTTCTGAATAATTTTTCAATACACCTGTCACATATGTTAGGCTAGCTGACAGAACAATTCAAATTTTAACCAGGTAAAACACTGACAGTCACTGGAAGCAAATAGCTGACTGAACACAATCATACACCCACCGGTGACTCCGGTTTGATCTGCTTCTCATCTGTTTTCTTTGACCTGTCGATGGGCACTGCCACCACCGACACGATGAGGCCAGCAATGAGGCACCAGAGCTCCATCAGTTATTCAGCAAACGGTTACCTGGGTTAAAAGAGAAAGAGATCAGGTTACGTCACTTCACTGCCTACAATTCCTCAGCAGACATCTCTTCCCTCAGAGATACAGCTTCTTCTGAAGCGCCAGAGTTTAGGATAGGCGGCGGATAGTGCAGTGTCCGGGGGTTTGGGCCAGATGGGGGGCAGGGGGATAGCACCCAGGCGGGGTATATGCCGAGGGAGAGTGGTAACCCCAGTGACCACTCCACAACTTTCTGAGCACCCAGTGGAGTTGGTGCGCTCTCTTCGCGTCCTGGGAGCGGATAATGCCCCGTCTCTTCGGCCCACTGCACCTGCGCGGGGCCAATGTCGGCCCTCTCCACCGGGGGCAAGTGCCGGCTGAGTTCACTCCGCTCACCGGGCCCCTCCGTCTCACCTCTCTCGACCCTCGGACTCCGGACCCCGATTTCTTCCTCCTTCTCTCAGCTCCCGACTTCGGACCGTCCCGTTACCGTTCCCCGGACTCCGCACTCCGCACTCCGCACTCAGCCTCCGACGCTGACGCTCCAATGCAGACGTCATCACGCCGTCGCCAACGCGCTCTTCCACGTCATACGTCGGCAGAGCGACTAACTCACTCTTTCCCCATGCATACGTCAGAGGGGGCGTTACCGGGGACTTGATTGACATTGACTGCGTAACCTACTCTTTCCCACGTTATACGTCAGGAGGGGCGTTACCTGAGACGTGCCTCTGTAGTAAGATGTTAAAAAGAATTACGGAGGCAAAGAGGTGTCACGTGTTATGTCTTGCAAGATTAAGGAAAATTCAAAGTTTTTAAATAAGTATATTGCCGAAAAAAATAGGGAAAGTAGGGCCCATTAGTGAGAGTAGGGGAAACCTCTGCATGAAGCTAGAAAGTAGGATTGAAGTTTTAAACAAGTACAACAAACTTTGGTATTCACTCAGAAATGGGCTCTATAGTTGGAGAATTCAACAAGGAGAAAGGTAAAATTTTTGAGCAAGTTTCCAAAAATAAAGCAGGTGAATAACTCCTAAGTGGGGTTAGTTTTTATAGATCCCAGGGAAGGTTTAGATTGATCTTCCCAACAGCATTGAGCACATCAACACGAAACCCTGTGGTAGGTAAGAAGCATCCATCATCAGAGATCTTCAACATCCAAGTCATGCTTTTTCCTTACTGTCGCCATCAGGTAGAAGGTACAGGAGCCTCAGGGCTCACACCAACAGGTTCAAGAACAGTTTTAACCCCTCAACCATCAGACTTTTGAACAAAAGTGGATAACTACACTCACTTGCCCATCCATTGAGATGTTTCCACAACTAGTGATCTCACTTTAAGGACTCTATCTTGTTATCTCATGTTCTTGGTACTTAATGCTGTTCATTTATATTTGCATTTGCAAAGTTTGTTGGCTTCCACAGTCTACTTGATCTTTCATTGATTCTGTTATAGCTACTATTCTATAGATTTGCTGAGTATGCCCACATGAAAATGAGTCTTGGGGTTGTATATGGTGACACAGATGTACTTTGATAATAAAATTTACTTTGAACTTGTTTTGAAGAAAGTTTACTTTTGAAATAAGAAAAGGATGCAATTGCAGGAGATCTGGCTGTGATTTTCAAATCTATGCTGGTGATTAGGGTGCTACTAGATGACTAGACAACAGAAAATGTGATGATAGAGGGTTGTTTTTGTAATTGAATTCCTATTTCTAGTGGTTCCACAGGGATCAGTGCTGTTTGTAAAATGCATGAAATATTTGAATGTGGAGTTTGGAATCACAATTAGTCAGCCCACAGATGACTCTAAGATCAGTCGTATTTTTGGTAGTATGGATTTATTTATTTATCACATGGCATTGAAACAAACAGTTATATCAACGTCCAAATCAACCTAAGTGTCGACACATGCTGGTGCCAGCGTAGCGTGCTCACGATGTTCAGCTGAACAACTAGAACAGCTGCAAAAGAATCCCCTTTCCCACCCTCTCACACAAACAGACATGCCTCCAACTCCAAGTCAGGCCCTTGGCCCTAGGCCGATAACATTGGGCCTCTGACCTCTAAAGAAGCTCACTCAGGGGCTTCAACCTTTGAACCTTGACCTCAGCTCTCCAACCTCAATCTTCGACCTCTGAACTCACTGACCTCTGGTTTTCAACCTTTGGCTTCAAGGTGACGTCGAGTTGGTAGTGCAAGGGGCTTGGCAATGGCCGTCAGAGATTAATGTTGATAGAAGTGAAGTGATGCATTCTGGGAAGCTAGGGCCTGCACCACGAATGGTCTCAGGAGGTAGTGAGGAACAGAGGAGCCTTGGTGTCCATGTCCAAAATACTTTGAAGAGGCAAGAGCAGTTAGATAAGATGGTAAATAAGGCATCTTCATTAGTTGGGGCATTGCTTACAGAGATAGGGAGGTTAATCTCCAGCATGATAAAACCTTGGTAAGAACTTGGCAGGGGTGCTGCATAGAATTCTGGTCACTGAGGCTTAGGAAGGAGACAAAAATCTCTGAAAGAAAGAAGTGCTGTCAGTTACAGCACTAAATATAGTAAAGTATAAAGTTGAACTGTGGACCATAACAGCTTTGAGGTGGAGTGAGTAGGTGTTTCTCCTCCAACCTGAGTTTGGCCTCATCATGGCGGTAGAGGAGGCCATGGATGGATTTATCCGAATGGGAATGCGAAGCAGAGTTGAAGTCAACCGGCGTCGGGTCTCACCGGTGTAGAGGAGGCCGCACCGGGAGCACCGGATGCAATAGATGACCCCAACAGACTCACAAGTGAAGTGTTGCTTCACCTGGAAGGACTGTTTGGGGCCCTGAATGGTGGTAAGAGAGGAGGTGCAGGGGCAGCTGTCGCACTTAGGCTTGCAGGGATAAGTGGCGGGTGGGAGATCCGTGGGGAGGGACGTGTGGGCCAGGGAGGCGCGAGGGAACGATCCCTGCGGAAAGCGGAGAGGGGCAGAGAGGGAAAGATGTGCTTGGTGGCGGAAGTCGCGGAGGATAATGTGCTGGACCCGGAGGGTGGTGGGGTGGTAGGTGATGGGGGTGGGGGCAGAAATGCGGGAAATGGAGGCTTGCTCGTTTCCACGGATGCTGCCCGACCCGCATCCGCAGAGTATGTTGCGTTTACCAGCCTTATGGTGACGTACGGTCGCCAGGGAAACCGCGGGCCAATGACAGAGTCCACGTCTGTTTATGACGGGCGCCTGAAGCTGAGGACCCGAGCGGAGTCGGAAGTAGCGGCGGAGTTCCAAAGCAGTGCACACGGGCAGGTAGGGAACCCCAGACTGTAGGGGTAGGGGTAGGGGCTCCGGGGATGGGGCATCAAAGGATGGAGGACTCCTTGCCTGGCAGCAGAATGGGACTCGGTCTCTCTCCCACCAGGAATAAGGGCAGAGGTGGGGAAAGCCCCGTGTCTGGCTCCAGAGTGAATAGAGTCCAGTGTCTAGCGCCAGAGGAGCTGAGATCCAGTGACAGACAGCTGGAGAAAGGCTGCGATCTGGTCGCTGATGTAATGAGTTCTCTTTCGCTGCCGTTTCTGAAAAAAAAATGAACCAGTCACTCTGAACCAGGGAGCAGAGCCCAACTGTTCTGCATTAATCCCTGCTCAATCCGATTTCTCTAACCTGGACGTCAGCGTTTGAGGGATTAGCCCTCTCAAGGCTCAATCCCTCACAGTTAGCTGCTGTTGCACAGCCCTCCCGCTCCTCACCACTCAGCCTTGTATCAAGATGGCTTTTGAGCTGGATGGTTTGCAAGCGGAGTGCGACACTGATCTGTGAGTATTATGGTGCATGAGGGGATGTCTTGGACCCACCCAGCGGACGGCACCCCTTTCTCCGTGGCATCCGGTCCTCGCTGGGCTCTTTGAGGAGGCCAAGTGAAGGGCAAAGGGTCAAGAAACAATGAAGTGCAACGAGACTTTCCGGGACTTGAGTCGTTGACTTTAGGGGGAAGGGTATGCCCCAGGAGACAGCTTGATGAGTTAATACCAGAGGTGAGCTTGAGTGTGAAGGGTGTGAAAATAGAGAGCATGAGGACAAGGGTGTACAATGGGGCTGGGTGTATGGCGAGTGAGGGGGTAGGGGAAAATGAGCTGGCTGAGGCTGGGGGGAGTTTAAAAAAAACATAGAAATTTACGCCAGAGGCAGAAGGAGCGAAGTGAAACGTGAGGGCCGATGTATGGCAGGTGGAACGTGGTGGCGGCTGTCCATGGTAATGTGGTAAAATGAGACAAGTGTTTCTGCCCCCCCCCATTGTGAGTTACCAGCACACACACAAAGTGCTGGAGGAACTCAGCAGGTCAGTGGAGAGGAATCAGATGAAGGGGTCTTGGCCTGAAATGTCGACTGTTTATTCCTCTCCATAGAAGCTGCCTGACCCGGTGAGTTCCTCCAGCATTTTGTGTGTGTCTGTGTGACTCCAGAGTTTCCAATATCTGCAGAACGTTTTGTATTTGTGAGTTCCCAACCTCCTTCAACAACTTAGTGTATGGGAAGTATCCTGAAATCCCCTCAACTCCTTCCCTCAATTAACTCAATCCTCTAATGACATTCCTGCCAAGACAGGGGTTCCCAACCTTAATTTTTTATGCCATGGACCAATATCACTGAGCAAGAGGTCTGTGGACTACAGTTTGGGAACTCCTAACAATGCTAAGGCAAGGGGAGTTGTGTGTGGAAGAGGAGTTAAAGGACGGTACAGACTTTGAGTAAAAACTTTCAGCATTTCTTCAGCTAAGTCTGTGACATAAATAAAAGCAATATCACCGCATCTAACAATGATCGTAATTCACCTGACTTCATCTTTCATCATCCACGTGATATCACCAGCAACCTGTCACAGTGACGTCAACCCTGGAGGATTAAACTGAATAGTTCCCCACTAATAGGCACCCCTGATGTCTTCCCTGATTTCTAACTAAATCTCAATCCTAATCTTGATTGATTTCTGAGAGGGGGAGTCCATGGTGGTGCCACTCCAATTTCACACATGGACATTCAGTCATGATCTGTCATGACCTCAGTGCCAAATACACTGTGTGTAGGCCTCCGTTAGTCTCAATAGACTATGGATTTGCACCTTGGAAAGTTTCCAGGGTACAAGCCTGGGCAAGGTTTTTTTTTAAATGGAAGACCAGCAGTTGCCCAAGCTGCAAGTCTCCCTTCTCCACGCCACCTTAGGACATTAGAAGGGCATTAGGACCCATACAGCTTGGCGCTGGTGTCGTCACAGAGCAATGTGTGGTTAAGTGCCTTGCTCAAGGACACACATGCGGCCTCAGCCAAGGCTCGAACTAGCGACCCTCAGATAACTAGACCACTTGGCCACGTACCAACACCAAATACCCTATAATAAAGAAAGATACTCTCACTGGCCACTGCTGCTGTAGCCCATCCCTTTCAAGGTTCGATGTGTTTTGCATTCAGAGATGCTGTTCTGCACACCACTGTTGTAACGTGTGGTTATGTGAGTTACTGTCACCTCCCTGTCAGCATGAACCGGTCCAGCCATTCTCCTCCGACCTCTCTCATTAACAAAGTGTCTACGCTCACAGCATGGCTGCTCACTGGATTTTTTTTTGCTTTGTTTTTTCCCCCCACGCCATTCTCTATAAACTCTAGAGACTGCTGTGTGTGAAAATCCTAGGAGGTCAGCAGATTCTGAGATACTCAAACCACCCCATCTGGCACCGACAATCATTCCATGACAAATCACTTAGATCACATTTCTTCCCCATTCTGATGTTTGGCCTCAACAACAACTGAACCTCTTGATCACGTCTGTATGTTCTTATGCATTGAGTTGCTGCCACCTGATTGGCTGATTAGATATTTGCATTAACGAGCAGGTGTAGCTAATAAAGGACACCTGTACATCTGATCATTAAATGCAGCTGAATTAAGTAGCACCGAATGGCAGTGTTACACGTAACAGATCTGAAAGTTAGTGCAAACATTCTGTTACGTTGATGAAGTCTTAGCGGGGGATAAACTCTCTTGACAGCTGGAGCAGGCTGTGATCTGCTTTAGACTGCCAGCTCTAATCTATCATCTCCCTGAGAAAACCTTTGCCTCACTTCCTCAAGCTGAAATGACTGCTTAAAGCGGAATGACAAAGTTATCAGTGTGGCAGCGTGTGCCAGTGATGCAGCCAAGTGCCATCCTACGGTCAGGAAAGTTGCAGAAGGCACGTTCTGCATCCTGCACAGCAGGTTCTGGAATTTGCATGTAATGTTGTCCTGTTCACCACTCCCTCGAGCAGGGGTTCCCAACCTGAGGTCCACAGTTAATGGTAGGGGTCCATGACATAAAAAAAAGATTGGTAACCCACTCCTTCACTGTGCCCTGATTTAAACTCCAATATTATCCTCTGCTGGGAGGACAGTAAGTTTTCTCCTGCAATATTCAAAAGGCCAAAGCCATTACTTTATTCATCTAACTGGAGATAGAGTGCAGAGCGATGACCCAGCAACCCATCTTTTTAATAGTTAACCCTAGCCTGTATACAAGACAATTTACAATGACAATTAACCTAATAAACAATATGTCTTTGAAATGTGGGAGGGAACTGGAGCACCTAGAGGAATCCCACACCTTCATGGGAGGATGTACAAACTGCTTATAGAGGGCGATGGACTTGAACTCCAAACTCCAATGAGCTGTAATAACATCGCGCCAAAGTTTTCATCATAAATCCTGTCACCCAGCCACCAGCTGTGTCCCTCCCCATCTCCCAGAGGTTCTGCAGACGCTGGAAATCTGCGTTGCCCGGAAAATTGCCCAGATGGGTCACATGGTTGGTGTGGCACATAATAGTGATCACCTGACTGTGGTGTGTTGGATCACATGACTATGCCATCGATTAGTCCATTAGGACACACCCTCTTCTCATTACTGCCATCAGGGAGGAGGTGCAGGAGCCAGAAGACCCACACACGATGTTTTAGGAACAGCTTCAGTAATGATAAATCTGAAATCTGATTATCTCCTCCCTTGAAATCTCTCCGTCTCTCCCGTCCTTAGGAGGTGGTGGCCCTCAAAAGCTACCTATTTGAATAATCTTTTAGTTGCCTTCCACAACATCTTTGTGTGGTGCAGAGTCAGTTTTATGTCCGGTAGCATTTCTGCACAGTACCCTGGGATGTTTTATCTGATTAAGTACTCTGTGCAAATGCAGGTTAATCTTCCTTCTGCCTGAACAGTGATAGAGTTTTTCTTGTCCTTACCTGCCACCCCGTGAGCCTCCGCATACAACAGGTCACTCTCCACAATTTCCGCCATCTCCAATGGGATTCCACCGCCATTCACATCTTCACCTGCCCCACCCTTGCCGTTTTCCACTGTGATCCCCTTGTCCATCTGTCCCTCCCCACTAATCTCCCTCCTGGCACATATCCCTGCAGGCGACAGAACTGCTACACTGGCCCATTCACCTCCACCCAGGGCCACAAGGTCAACGCCTCACCTGCAAATCTTTTGGGGTCATCCATTGCATCTGGTGCTCCCGATGCGGCCTCCTCTACGTTGGTGAGACCCATCACAAATTGGTGGACTACATTGTTGAGCACCAAAAGCAGAATTTCCCATTGGCAGCCATTTTAATTCCTATCCCCATTCCTGTTGTGACTGTCAGCACATGGCCTCCTCTTTTGCCCCAAGGCCACTCTCTTGCACCTCCTATTTTGTCTAGGCAGCCTCCAACCTGATGGGGTGAAAATCAATTTCACCTTCTGGTGAAGTTCACCCTCCCCTTCCCTTTTCTTCCACTCCCCCACCATGGCCTCTTGCCTCTTCTCTTGCCCTGCCTATCACCTCCCTCTGGTGCCTCTCCTTCTTCCCTTTCTCTCGTGGTTCTCTCCCCTCTCGTATCAAATTCCTTCTTCTCCAGTCCTTTACCTTTTTGACCCACCTGGCTTCATTTATCACCTTCTAGCTACCCTCCTTCCCCAACCCCCATATTCTTTAATCTGGCGTCTTTTCCCTTTGTATCCAGCCCTGAAGAAGGGACTGGCCTGAAAGGTCGACTCTTTGTTCATTTCCATAGATGCTGCCTGACCTGCTGAGTTCCTCCAGCATTGTGTCTGTGTGATGCTAGTTAATATGATGGCGTTGGTCTCTCATTTCCTTATTGGAAGAATCCACCGCAACCCTTGGATACAGGAAGCATAGTCATGGCAACTAGACAAATGACAGTTTATTAATAGTATGCCTGTCTCTCCTTCTCTCTATATCTGCCTCTCACTCACTCCCTTGCTGCATTCCTGATCCCAGGATTGAGAATTCTTCACTTTATTCTACAATGCTCCCAGGAAGGTAGGTTGAATGTTTTTTCTACTATTTTTAATTCCATAGGTTTCTATCCTTTCCTATGAGATCCAGTTTGCTTTGTGAACCCATTTACCAAGGTTGTACGTGAAAGATATTGCTGTGTTCTCTCAGGCTCTCCTCTTGTCTCTTGTTACACCCCAGCTCTTCCCCACAGGACAAATATTCCCCGGAGCAACGCTTGTCCGCTTCTGCTCCTTTATCAGCCGTCAGTGGTTCACACCCCCCAGATGCGCTCCATAGATTCTCACCCCGATCCAAAGCAATCCCTCCTACCCCCTACTCCTGGTTCTTGGCCATCTTCTCCCCGCCTTCAACACAGACACGCCTCTGCCCATCATCTTCTGCTCCAGTCCCATCCCACCAACCCAATCCCAACTCCTCCCTCACCACCTGCTCCACCCCCATCTCCTTCCGCCCTCTCACCGCCACTCCACTACAGATGCACCATGGGGACCATTCGGACTGGTTGCAAGAGGCTGTAGACCCAGCCAGCTCCATCGTGGGCAAATCTTCAAAAGTGGTGCCACAAGAAGGTGGCATCCATTCGTTAGGACCCTCACCACCTGGAACATGCCCTCTTTCCATCACAGCCACCAGGGAGATGGTACAGGACCCTAAAGCCCCACACTCAGTGTTTTCGGAATAGCTTCTTCCCCACCACTATCAGATTTATGAAAGGTCCACGAACACTAACTCACCATTAATCTTTCACACTATTTATTTATTGAATTTTGTTGGAAATTATACTAATACTATATGTCTTACACTGTACTGCTGCCACATAACATCAAATTTCATGACTTGCACTGATGCGCAAAGCTTAGGCAAAGCTAGGGTGCCTCGGATTTTTGCCCAGTACTGTAGTAATTTGATTGTACTGAGCGATGATAAACCAGATTCTGATACGGGACTGAGAGTGGGAAGACGGGAATCCTGGTTGGGAAAAGGGAGAGGAGAGGGTGCGGGGAATACCAGAGAGACATTCTGTAGTGATCAGCAAGCCGATTGACCTTGCCCGATGACTCAGGGCTGGGTGCATCTGCACCAGTGCCATTCCCTGACCCCTGACTCCCTCTGCCATCCCACTTCCCCCCCCCCCCCACCCCCAGAGTGCCACCTTCACCATCCCTAACATCCTTTTCTCTGGCCATATTTACAAAACTCACTCTCTACTCCACGTTGGCAAATACAGGACTGTGCAAAACTCTTAGGCACCCCGGTTTTAAATACTGTATGTGCCCAAGACTTTGCATAGTAATGTTCTTCAGTGGTAATAAGATTGATTCTCCGTCTGGTCTTCATTCCCCCTCAACCATCAATCCAATCCGCCAGCACCTCTTAGCTGCCCTCACTGCTCCCCATCGACCTTCGCACCTCCTTCCTTGCCAAGATTTCTGAGCCTCTCCCTCCTCGTCTGCACCGCCCCCAGCTTTGCCCCCTGTGACGTGTAGCTTGACATCTGGTGTCTCTGCTTCTCACACAGTGTTTTGGACGAGGATAGTCAGAGACTGCGCCAGCAGAAGCTTGACAATCAGGTAGGCGGCTGGGCGGACCTCGAAATGATGTGATTGTAGCCTCTGAGATATTCTGTCAGTGTCTACACCCACCAGATGTTCGGGGCAGGATACGGAAAAGTACATATATGTCACCATAGAGATTAATTTTCTTGCAGGAAAATAAATCAGTGTTGAAGTGAATGAAGTTATCCACACTGGTTCGAGATTGAGACCTATCTGCCTACCAGTTTTGCACAGTGCTGTACCTCGAGATTAGTCTTCTTGCAGGCATTCACAGCTAAGCAGGAAATACAATAAAATCAATGCACACAGCGACCGACAAACAACCAGTGTGCAATTAAACACAAGCTGTGCCAATACAAAAGTAAATAACTAACACTGAGAACACGCAGAGCCCTTGAAAGTCAGTTTATAGGTTGTGGGATCAGTTCAGAGTTGAGGTGAGTGAAGTTATCCATGCTGGCTCAGGAACGGCTGAAGAGCAGCAACTGTCCCTGAAGCTGGTGCCGTGGGACCTAAGGCTTTTGTACCTCCTGCCTGATGGCAGCAGCAAGGTTGAAAGTGAATGAACTTGCCACTCCTTCCCTGGGGATGGGTCTTGGGGCAATTTCTCTGTATCGAACCTGTGCTGTTCATACTGGGATCATCGTATGTCTCTGCTAGTCATGAGGCTAGGTTAAACCAAACCTGCATGTAACCCAGCTCCCTCGCTTCGCTGCACGTTCACACGCCTGCATAAATGCCTCCTAAACATCCTATACGTAGTAATAAAGAGGCCACTGAGTGTATGTCTGCCGGTCTTCTGCTGTAGCCAATCCACTTCAAGGTGTGACCTGATATGTTGTGCATTCAGAGATGATCTTCTGCACACCACTGATGGAATACCTGATTATCTGAGTTACTGTCACCTTCCTGTCAGCTTGGACCAGTCTGGCCATTCTCCCTCATTAACAAGGTATCTTCACCCACTCACTGGATGCTTTCGTTTTGTTTCTCACACCATTGTCAGTAAACTCTAGAGCAGCAGTTCCCAAGCTGGGGTCCACAGACCCCCTCGGTTAATAGTAGGGGTCCATGGCATAAAAAAGATAGGGAACCTCTGCCCCGGATACTGTTGTGCATGAAAATCGCAGGAGATCGGCAGTTTCTGAGATACTCAAACCACCCCATCTGGCACCAACAATCATTCCACAGTCAAACTCACTCCCCCATTTGGATATTTGGTCTGAATAACTGAACCTCTTGACGATGTCTGCACAATTCTGTGCATTGAGTTGCTGCCGCGTGATTGGCTGATTAGATATTTCCATTAACGAGCAGGTGCACCCTAGAGAGTGGCCACCGAGTGTTTGGAGTTCTGTTCCTGCTCTGAAAGTAACTGGGACAACATAGAGGGAGCTCCACTCTGACTCTGCCCGTGCTGTAACAGCGCTTTTGGTTATTTGTCCCTGTTTTCTCAGCGGAATCTCTTGAAACAGAAACAGAGGCGGAAACGACAGGATGTCCTCATGGTTCAGGCTAACCCACATGCCAAGGTGAAGCCCAGACACCAGAAGAACCCTGAAAAGCAGCCATCTTCATTTGAAAGGCAGAGTGTTAACGCTCTTTCAGGTACCGCATTTACTCTTGCACAACGAGGGGGTTGTCTATTCACGCAGAGTCAAAGTTCAAAGTAAGTTTACTTTCAAAGTACGTATATAAGACATAGGAGCAGAATTAGGCCACTCGGCCCATCCAATCTACTATGCCAATCCACCATGTTAGTTAGTCACTGCCTGTTAGGCTGCTGGTGTTTAGGACAGTAGTGAAGTTCCTCCATCTCTCTTGATCTTGACGGTGTTCAGGATCTTCCTTCATTTTGCCAATACCTTCCTCGTGGTTTCCACGACCGTCAGACACGCAGACCCCGGGTGGGGACTCAGGAACACCGTCGCAACTCAGATGTAGGATTCCGCATTGCTGTTTGCGTAGCAACTTTTTTTTTTTTCTGACCGGTCAGGGTCATTTAGCCCTGAGCTGAACCCCTGAACCTGGAAGACCGGTGGACCACTCTTAGTCTGTCCTCTACCCTTTGACCTGTTTGGCATGGGCGACCCTATCAGGAGTCAAAGCATAAAGCCCCGACTCCAGCCAGCACAGCTCTCTGGGTCACTGAGGCACGCAAGCCTCCAAACCCTATATGACAAATAGTGGTCCTCTTGGAGGATTCCTTCACGGTTGATTTATTGTCCCTCTCAACCCCATTCTCCTGCTTTCTCTCCATACCCTTTGATGCCTTGATTAACTAAGAACCTATCAACCTTTGCTTTAATTATACACAATGACTGGCCCTCTATAGCCATCCATAAATTCCACAGATCCACCACTCCCTGGTTCACGAAATTCCTCCTCAACTACGCAGAAGTAAACACCAACAAACAAACAAAGTGCAAAAGAAGGCAAATATATAAAAGTAAATAATATTGAGAACATGGATTGTAGAGTTCCTTGAAAATGAGTCTGTAGGTTGTGAAATCAGTGTTGGATATGAGATTAGTCTCGTGGACCCAGCTGGGAGCGACTTGCCACAGAAAGATTTGCTCCATCATCGAATTAATGTATAGGTTTGGGATTGTCCCTCGGTCAGTGGGTTAGGGGTAAGATCTTTGACATCATGTGTAAGCTCCATTGAATTGGTCTTTGTTGGAGGACAGAGAAACAAAACATGGAGATTTCTCTAGGAGAGAAAGGGTCTGGGTCAAGCAGGGCGCTAATAGGAGATGTAATATTAGAGGTAAATTGGGAGGGTATCCTGACTGACTGCAACATGGCTTGATGTGGAAACACTACTACCCCCGGAATGGAAAACATTACAGAAAGTGTCAGATACACAAGCAGCCCAAAACATCCAGGCCATGCACTCTTCTCACCACTACCACTGGGCAGGGGGTCCCACACCACCAGGTTCAGGAACAGTTGTAACTGTACAACCATCAGACTCCTGACCAGCTTGGATAACTTCAGCCACCTCAACTCCAAGTTGATTCCACAGCCTACAGATTCACTTTCAAGGACTCTGCAACACACACACAAAATACTGGAGGAGCTCAACAGGTCAGGCAGCATCTACGGAGAAGAATAGATAGTGAATGTTTTGGGCCGAGCCCCTTCCTCAGGGCTGAGAAGGAAGAGGGAAGGTGTCGGGACAGAGAGATGGCAGGGGGGTGGGGGGGAAGGAGAATGAGAAGGTGGGGGGAGCGGCAGGAGGATAGCTGGAAGGTGATAGGAGAAGCCTGGTGGGTGGGAAAGGTCAAGGGCCGGAGAAGAAGGAAACTGATAGGAGGGAAGAGTGGACCATAGCATAAAGGGAAGGAGGAGACAACCCAAGTGGAAGTAAGAAGAGGTAGAAGGTCAGAGTGGAGAATAGAGGAAGGCAGGGTACAAAATTGATATTCAGGCCATCAGGTTGGAGGGTACCCAGAGAGAATATAAGGCATTGCTCCTTCACAATGAGGGTGGCCTCATCTTGGCACAGGAGGAGACCATGAACCGACACTTTGGAGTGGGAAGGGAAATCTGAATTAAAATGTTCGGCCACCAGCAAGTTCCTCTTGTAGTGGATGGTTTGGAAGTGTTTGACGAAGCGGTCCCCCAATTTACGACAGGTCTCGTCAGTGCAGAGGAAAGCCCCATCGGGAGCAGTGGAAACAGTAGACAACTCCAGCACAGTCTTTCTTTTTCAATCTTTTTATTGAGTTTCATATATTAAAAAAATAACATAACATAATATTGAATAGGTTGTACATACATTAGGCTTGAAATTGAATTAATAATAAGATATTGGTATCTTATTAAAATATCAGCAAAAAAACATCATATAATAATCAGTCAAACCTATATTGATTATATATGAAAAAGGATAATCACTAAAAGAAAGAAAAGAAAAAAAATGTAAAAAATACAAGAAGAAATATATATTAGAAAAAAAAACCTAGACTAACATGGGCAATAATAATAGTTTATATGTACATGATAGTGTCAAGAACTCCGGAACTCCATACCAGAACAAGGATAAAAAGAGAAAAGGTCCGGAAAAGGCCAAATTAACTCATATGAAAATGTCGGATAAACGCTCCCCAGGTTTCTTCAAATTTAATTGATGGATCAAAAATAGTACTTCTAATTTTTTCTAAACTCAAACAAGAAATAGTTTGAGAGAACCACTGAAACGTGGTAGGAGGATTTACTTCTTTCCAATTTTGTAATATAGACCTTCTAGCCATTAGGGTTGAAAAGGCGATCATTCGTCTAATTGAAGGGGAAAGTCGACTGCCATCCTCATTTGGTATACCAAAAATTGCAGTAATAAAATGGGGTTGTAAATCAATATTCCAAACTGAGGAAATGATAGCAAATATGTCCTTCCAATAGTTATATAAGGTGGGACATGACCAAAACATATGGGTCAATGAAGCAACTTCTGAGTGACATCTGTCACATTGAGGGTTAATATGGGAGTAGAATCGAGCGAGCTTATCTTTAGACATGTGAGCTCTATGTACCACCTTAAATTGTATTAAAGCATGTTTAGCACATATAGAAGAAGAATTAACCATTTGTAGAATTTTTCCCCATTTTTCTGTTGATATAGTATATTGAAGCTCTTTTTCCCAATCTTGTTTAATTCTGCCTGACATTTCTGGTTGTATCTTCATAATCATATTATAAATAAGAGCCACTAATCCCTTCTGACAAGGATTCAAGGTAAAAATCATATCTAAAAAATCTATCGGAGTTGAATTGGGGAAGGATGGCAAAACTTTATATAAAAAGTTTCTGATTTGTAAATATCTAAAAAAATAAGATTTAGGTAACTTAAATTTGTTAGAAAGTTGGTCAAAAAACATCAAACTACCTTCAGAAAAAAGAACACGAAAACATATTATACCTTTCCTTTTCCATACGCTAAAGGCTTGATCTATTAAAGAGGGTTTAAAAAAAAAGTTAAATAAGATAGGGCTATCAATAACAAAATTTCTCAGGGTAAAAAACTTACGAAATTGAAAACAAATTCGTAATTCGTAATTAGATATCTGTTTATTGAATTTGACTAAATCAACGGGAAGAGAAGAACCAAGAACGGAAAATAAAGAATATCCTTGTGCATCATTACATTCCAAATTTACCCACTGTGGGCATAATGGTGAATCCAAATCTTGTTTCCAGTATATTAAGTTTCGAATATTATTCGCCCAATAGTAAAATTTAAAGTTAGGTAACGCTAAACCACCATCTTTTTTGGGTTTCTGTAACTGTTTTTTACTTAACCTGGGCTTTTTATTTTGCCACACAAATGAGGAAATTTTTGAATCTATATTGTCAAAAAAAGATTTAGGAATAAAAATTGGTAAAGCTTGAAATAAATATAAAAATTTCAGTAAAACCATCATTTTAATAGCATTAATCCAACCAACCAATGATAAGGATAAGGGAGACCATCTAGTAGTAAGTTGTTGAATTTGATGAAGCATAGGTAAAAAATTCAATCTGAATAAATCTTTATGTTTCTTGGTAATTTTTATACCTAAATAAGTGAAGTTATCAGTAACAATTTTAAATGGTACCCTATCATTCAATAAAGTTTGCGCATTTAAAGGGAACAATTCACTCTTATCCAAATTTAATTTATAACCAGAAAAACTACCAAATTGAGCCAACAAGGATAGAATAGCGGGAATAGACCTATCAGGATCAGAAATATATAACAACAAGTCATCAGCATATAGTGATAACTTATATAACTTCTCATTACGGGTAATACCAAAAATGTTAGGTGATTCACGAATAGCAATGGCTAAAGGTTCTAATGCAATATTAAATAATAAAGGACTTAAAGGACAACCTTGTCTCGTACCACGAGATAATTGAAAAAAAGAGGATCTATGATTATTTGTAAGAACAGAAGCGACAGGTTTATAATATATTAGTTTAATCCATGATATAAAATTAGAACTAAAATTAAAATTTTTTAATGCATTAAATAAATAAGTCCATTCAACTCTATCAAAAGCTTTTTCAGCATCTAATGAAATGACACATTCTGGGGTTCTAGATGAGGAGGTATAAATTATATTAATCAATTTTCTAACATTAAAAAAGAAATACCGGTTCTTAATAAAACCAATTTGATCTTCTGAAATAATCTGTGATAGTATCTTTTCTAACCTAATAGCTAAAATTTTTGTAAGAATCTTAGGGTCTACATTTAATAGTGATATAGGGCGATAGGATGCACATAAGGTAGGATCCTTATCTTTTTTTAAGAATTAGAGAGATAGTAGCTTCATAAAAAGACTGGGGCAATCTCTTCTTAATGAATGCATCATTGAAAATTTCACATAACCATGGGGAAAGGAAAGAAGAAAAAGTTTTTAAAAATTCCATAATATAACCATCAGGGCCAGGAGCTTTCCCTGAATTCATTGATGAGATAGCCTCTCCTACTTCAGCCATTGAAATAGGAGCATCAAACAAACTCCGATCATCATCTGTCAGTTTGGGGATATTCAAATTATTAAAAAAATTATCCATCATGGACAGATTGCCATCAAATTTTGATTGATATAAAGATTTAACTCCAGCACAATTGCAGGTGAAGTGTTGCCTCACCAACTCATGTTTGTGGTGTTATCTACTCACCTTGCACAATTTGTCTTCTTTTTCATCGTGATTGTTTGCAGTCTCTGTTCACGGTTTTCATAAACTCTGTAGTATTTTATTTTCCCATCAATGCCTGCAAGGAAATGGATCTCAGGGTAGCATGTGGTCACGTATACTTGCATAGATACATAGATGGTAGGGGTACAGAGGGTTTCGGTCCTGGTGCAGGTCGATGGGAGTAGAAGTTGTAAATTGTTTGGTATGGATCAGATGGGCCAAAGGGCCTGATCCTGTACTGTACTTTTCTATGACTCTATACTTAGTTTGATAATAAATTTATTTTGACTTTGGCTTTGAGATGTCAAGGCTGTGCTGAACGAGAGCAATTACAAGATTAGCACGGGAGAATTCACCCTGGTTCCTGTAGCGTAACACCAGGAGCATTTGACTCAGAAATGTATCCGTAGCCAGGGAACTGTGCCATTTAATCATCACACCATCGATCTTGATGTAAATTGGATGAAATTAAACACGGTGGAACACCCCTACCCAGACCTGCCTGTCACCTTGGAGACATCAAAACTGAGTAGCTGAAGATACTCGTAGTAGAGACTGGGAGAGATTCAGATTGGAATGGTGGTGGGTGACATGGAGGTCAGTTGGCAGGTGATCAGAATAACCAGAGAAATAGGTGCAGTTTTTTCTCTCTAACTCCAATTTTTCTCACTGTTGCACCTTTCCAAGATTTCTCCTGCAAGATCAACGTGGAGGAGATTTGCAATACACGGCTCTACCCGGAGTCTCTCGATAACGGGGACTGCTTGGTTCTGGACCAAGATAATCGTGACAAGGCTGTAATTGACAAGGAACAGGCGTGGAACCTGGAAGAAGGTATGGTTGGGGGCCTGATGTAAGTTTCATATCTGGAGTTGAGATAACAATGGTGAGGTTTTTGGGATTTTGTCAAGAAACACTGGATGAAGGTGAGAGGCTTGATGATAAGTTGGTTCTATGGAGTTCAGGATTTCAAGAGATTTGAGAAGTTCTCCCTCCCTATGATTGAAATAGAGCTGGACTGAATAATTGTGTGTCGGTGGGGTCAGTTGTCAGTTTGAGATAAGCTTATGACACCTAAGAACATAGAGATGAGAGCCTACCCTTCCATTTGTTGTACCTCATTGTTATAAGGCCCAACCTAGTCAACTATTCCTTATAAATCAATCTGTTTCAAGGAGTGATCTTATTCTGAACTGCACTTAACCAGGAGGACAAAACTGTATGCAAAACTCCATGTCCAGTCTTCCGAACTTGTGGCAAATTTCCCTAACATTTGCACTCCACGTTCTTTGCAGGTCAATTTGTCTAAATTAATTACTTGTATCTCCTTGCTAAATTTCTATGCTTTAAATAAGAATGTGCCAAAATCCTTCAATGCATGGGATAGATTTCTTTTGCTTCCTGTTCTATCCATCAATTAATCTTGTATTTTCCTCCTGTAATACTCCATCTGCCAAGGTTTTCCCCTCTTGTGTAGCCAATATATATTCCTATATAGACTGCTTTGTCCCACTTTTTCATCTTTCTATGTATTGCCAGCAAATTTGGCTATGACACACTCAACACCACCCTCGAGAGCAGGGGGTTCCCAACCTTTTTTAAGCCATGGATCAACAGTGTTAAGCAAGGGGTCTGTGGATCTCAGGTTGAGAACTCCTGCTCTAAGTGATTACTTAAGCAGTTGAGGACCCAATACTGTTTCATATGAGATCCCACAATTCACAGTTTGCCACGATGAAAATGATCTTTATCCACATTCCTGATAGTTTACTAAACCATTATTAATGACAATGTATCAACCTTTAGTTTATAACCATATAACAATTACAGCATGGAAACAGGCCATCTCGGCCCTTCTAGTCCGTGCCAAACGCTTACTCCCACCTACCTGCACTCAGCCCATAACCCTCCATTCCTTTCCTGTCCATATACCCATCCAATTTTTTTTTAATGACATTATCGAACTTGCCTCTACCACTTCTACTGGAAGCTCGTTCCACACAGAAATAACCTTTTATGGAACACATCATCAAATGTTGTTGGAAATTCAACTGGGTAATTGCTTCATTATCGTCATGTATAAAATTACTGCAGTACTGTGTGAAAGCCTTAGGCTGCGGTGCCGAAGACTTTTGCACATTACTGTAGTAGTTTTATGTATTGCAGTGTACTGCTGCATAAAACAACAAATTTCATGACGTGTGTGAGTGATGATAAACCTGATTCTGATATGGGTCTCTATTGTGGACTGAGAGTGGGAAGAGGGCAGGGCAAGGAAAGCATCAGAGAGACGTTCTGTAATGATCAATAAACCCATTGTTTGGAAACAAAGTATCTTGCCTGTTGTCTCAGAGCTGGGTGTGTCTGCACCCACACCACCCCCCTCACCCCTGACATTCCTTCTTTAGCTTCTGTCCCACACCCTTCCCACGGCATTCCACCCTCGCCATTCCCAACGTCCTCTGCTCCCACCAGATTTACAAACTTGGTCTCTGCTCCAAATTGACAAATACGGCACTGTGCAAGAGTCTTAGGCGCGCAAGGTAAACAGATGTGCCCAATGACTGCAAAGTGAAAAATGTTGTCTTGCATACCATCCATTTCATTTTTCATTTTCAATCTTTTTTATTGATTTAAAAAAAGGATAAATACAAATCAGAGAAGTTATATCAAATACATATTTCAATAAAAGTACAAACAAAGAAAGGAATATACACTGTCAACATCATGTATTGTATAATATTGGGCTAATATATAGAAGGAACCACGACTCCTCTTGACAATTCATTAAAAAAACTCAAAATTTCTATTATTGAGAAGGAAAAAAACCCTAAACTAACCTAAAACAAAAAAAAAGGACTGGGCATCCCATTTGAGGATATAATTACAAAAAAAAAGGCGGGGGGGGGGGGGGGAGGAATCCTTCCGGTCAAATCTGAAACATCACGGAGAGGAAGAAAAAAGATTACCTAAGAAAGTGACAAAAAGTAAAAATGAAGAAAATTAAAATCGTGTGGAAATATTGAATGAAAGGCCGCCGGGTTTGCTCAAATTCAGGAGATGTACCAAACGACCGACTTCTAATTTTCTCCAAGCTTAAACACGACATGATGGAGGAGAGCCAAAAAAAAAAACAGTCGATGGATTAGGATCTTTCCAATACAACAAAATAGCTCTCCTAGACCATCTATATAGTACTATATCTGTACAACTATACATCCATGGATGAAGTGCATTCCATTCTGTGAACTATGTCCACTGGTTCCCCTTTAACTATCCTGCTACTTAAATCCTCAAGCACAAGGCTTCTATTTAATAAATCAGTGCTGGCTCTATGTACTTGCTCTATGATTTTCTAAGCACACTGCTACCCCCCATCATAACAAATTCTAACATCAAAAACATCTTACAAAAGGTACCGGAAAAAAAACATCATGGACTGTTTGTTGCACTCCCATCAGGGAGGAGGCTTCGTAACATTCATACCAGGACCATCAGACTCAAGAGGCGGCACAGTAGCGTGGTGGCTAGCGCACTGCCTTACGGTACAGGCGACCTGGGTTCAATTCCCGCTGCTGCCTGTAAGGAGTTTGTACGTTTTCCCCATGAGCGCGTGGGTTTCCTCCCACAGTTCAAAGACGCATCAGTTGGTAGGTTAATTGGTCATTGTAAGTTGTCCCGTGATTAGGATAGGGTTAAATCAGGGTTTGCTGGGCGACGTTAAAGGGCTGGAAGGGGATATTCTGCGCTGTAACTCAATGAATGTATAAATATAACTGTTGCTTTCCCCAAGCAGTGAGGCTAATCAACACTTCTGCCCACTAACCCTCCCCACCGACAATACTTTATTATTTCCTGTCAGTCACTTTATGTGCAGGTGCTCCTGTGCCTAGCATCACTTTATGGACAATTAATGTATATTTTCATAAAGCTATTTCATGTAATTATATTTATTGTTTTTTTATTATTGTATTCTTTACTTTATCGTGTTTTTTTGTGCTGCATCAGATCTGGAGTAACTATGATTTTGTTCTCCTTTACACTTGTGAACTGGAAATGACATTAAACAATCCTGAATCCTGAAGAAATGTTAAGTTAATGGCCTCAGACATTTTTTGAATAAGGCGGCTGTATCTGGGAGTTTCTAACCTGACGGATTACCCCCCACTCCCAGCATTTTCTAGGATCTAGGGAATTTGGGAACATTCAATCCAATCTATTCACAACAGTTCCTGGGATGTGTACCAAAGATTTTGTGGTCTTTGGCCTCATAATTTAGTTTGTTCCCTTTTCCTAGTGATTCTGCTTATGTCCTCCCTCTCTTTCATCTCCTGGTTTTGTTATTAGGGATGCTTTTTTATGTCTTCCCTTACGAAGACAAATTATAAGTTGTTAATTTAAAAAAAGTGTCTCTCCATAACTAATTCCCAGGTCTCAGCCTCAAGAGGGACCAATGTCCACTTTAGCTGCTCTATTCCCTGTTAAATATTTAGTGACACTCCTCTCTGATATTATTTTTCTTTCTGCTTTACGCTTGTGACCTGCGTTTTCCCATTTTGTTTTATTTGCCCTTTTCCGATTTCTAGGATGTTCCAATACTTTGGCGTGTCCTTGAATTTTTTTGCAGTGGTATCTGTTGCCTCTCTGCGGGAAGGTGGCAACGCACAGCCAAAGCACAAACCGCTTGAAATGCGGGTGTAAAGGGTTGAAAGTTCCAGAGGGCAATCGGGCGGAAACGGGGAGGGGGGCCGCTGCCCGAGGTTTCTATCAGGAGAATCGCTCCCCCAGGAGCGATTCGGAACAGCTCCGATGTCCAATGATGGTACGGTCGCGTGGTGGTTAGCGTAAGGCTTTACCCCGCACCAGCAACCGGAAGATCAGGGTTCAAATCCCGCCACTGTGGGTAAGGAGCTGGCACAGTCTCCCCATGAGCATTTGGGTGTTGTGGTGAACTATGTGCCTGTCTGGACATGCCCCCTGCTGACTGCTCCTGTGGCTCCTCCCACAGGCCCCTGTATAAAGGCGATCTGAGGCCTGACGCTCGGCCTCAGTCTCCAGGACATAGTATGATGGACACTCACTCCTGGTTCCTTCTTCCAGTCAATAAAAGCCGATATCTCGCCTTACGTCTCAGTGTGAGTTATTGATGGTGCATCAGGTGTCCCTCGGGTGCTCCGGTCCCCTCCCACATTCTAAAAGACGTACTGTTGGAGTTAGGAAGTTGTGGGTACGCTCTGTTGGTGCTGGAAGCGCGGTGACGGTTGCGGACTGCCTGCCCCAGCACGTATCCAGACTGTGCTGGTTGTTGATGCATTTCACTGTATACCTTGTTGTACACGTGACAAATAAAGCTGATTTTTTTTGATACTTTGATTACCTATCGATTACAGAGTGACCAATTCTTGGCCATTCTGAGTAGTCGACTGTCCAGAGTAAAGCCAGCAGATGTAGTCTGTATATCTGCCAGTGAGCTGGAGCTGGACCCGCAGAGGGAAAACCACCCCATTAACCAATCCGAGGAACAAACACGAGAGGTGACAACAATGCCCTCCACTTCCACCAACTGTTCCTCACTTGACTCGTCCTCTTTTTCCTCAGTGCCGACTCTCACAGCCTCCACTTGTTGAATGGTGTTGCTCTTTCCCCATTCCACAGATCTGCTGGAGGTTTCCGTGGAGGAACTGCGGGAGAGTGCTGCGGAGAGGCCACGAAATCTCTTCAGGCTGCGCGAGCACCCGGCGGCAAAGGCTGAGAAAGGTCTGGGCCCTCCTCAAACCCAGATTGCTCCTGGTGTGCAGAACCTCAGCTCTCCACCACGCGGATATGGGCGCTCACTGATCTGTACATTCACAGCAATCTCCCATGTTGGCATTTACTAAATAGCAGTACGTGAACCTTACAGGGTTAGCTGCATCATTCAAATATTCTACAAAGTCTTTACTCACATTAGTACATTTGCCAAAAGCTGAAAAAGAAGAATGAAGAGGGACCTCATTGAAACCTATCGAATATTGAAAGGCCTAGATAGAGTGGATGTGTAGAGCATGTTTCCTATAGTGGGGGAGTCTGTGCCAGAGGGCACAGACTCAGAATACAAGGACTTCCCTTTAGTATAGAGATGAAGAGGAATTTCTTTAGCCAGAGGCTGATAAATCTTGCCACAGACACTTTGTTGGCCAAGTCATTGGGTATATTTAAAGTGGAGGTTGATAGGTTCTTGATTGGTAAGGGCATCAAAGGCTATGGGGAGAAGGCAGGAGAATGGGGTAGAGAGGGATAGTAAGTCAGCCGTGATGGAATGGCAGAGCAGAATAGATGGGTTGAATGGCCTAATCCTGCTCCTACAGTATGCTTATTTCTTATGAAATCTAAGTGTACTCTGAGATAAAGATCTCAAGACAGTTTAATTAACCATCTTCAGAGAGTATGATTACCCTTTTGGAATGTGGTTCTCCCAGTGATCTCACATTGTCTTCTTCCCGTTGTCAGGGAAGCGTGTGAGGGAAACAGAGAAAAATCCAGAGCAAATCACATTCCATGAGAGTCAAGACCAAGGCAGCTTACTTTCTCCCTCTGGTGTATCCTTCATCCCCTTCTCTCTTCCTATTTGTGTGCACGTGTCCAAGTGTGTGTGTGTGTGTGTGTGTGTGTGTGGTGCATATATTAGCATGCGTCTGTGTGCGTGTTCGTGCATGCATGTCGCTTCCCACCATCCCTTAATGTCCTTTCATCCCTCACCTCGTCACTTCCCAATCTGTTCTCATCACCAGAGGTGGACAGGACTCATTGTCTGACGAGCAGAAATGGCCATTGCACTCAAGTGCAGGTGAGATTCATTGACCCGTTGTCTGGAACGGACCATCTCAGTCTTGAGTAAAGACAGAATCTTTGTTTTCCTTGGAGTGGAAGAGGCTGGGGAGAGGACTGATGATTGATTAGGGTAGGGCCGTGGACATTATATATTCAAAGTGCATTTATTATCAAAGAATGTATAAATTATGCACCTTGAGATTTGTCTACTTACGGGCAGTCACAAAGCAAGAAGCCTGAAGAACCCACATGGACAAGGTCCTTCATGGTAGGCTGATACTTGATAGATTGGATTGAAAATAGACTTGGCTATCGAAGACAGAATGAATTGCCAGGGGAATTAGTGGAAGCAGATATAATGGTAAGGTTTAAGAGGTATTTAGACATATGTTAACAGGAGAGGGAGGGATAAAGACCATGTGTTGATTAAGTTGACAATGCAGATCTCATACACCAAAGACCTGTTCCCTGTGCTGTACTCCTCTAGGTTTCATGACGCTAGGGATGTGTAAAGTTAGAAGGAGGCTTTTACCCACACCAGTGGTATCTAAAACTAGAGGGAATTGGCAAGATAGAGAAAAGGGGTTCAGAGGGGATCTGAGGAAGATCTTTCTGACCCAGACAGCAGATGGAATATGGAACATGCAGTGGTGGAGACAGATGTGTCTGGCCAAGTGCCAGTCACCATGGCATGGAAGGCTAGGGTTAAAGAGCTGATGATGGAGATGGACATTCAATGGTCAGCGTTTATTCTGCTGTATGAGTCTGACTACTTGAAGAATTGAGATCTGTAGCTCTCGGACCCAGTACTGGAAGGTGGGATTAGTGTTGACCACACACAATATACTGTGCATTGCTATGTATTTTAAAGACCATAAAAATGTAGGAGCAGAGTTAAGCCATTCAACTCATCAAGTTTGCTCAGCTATTTCATCATGGCTGATCTATTTCCCCTCTCAACCCCATCCTCCTGCCTTCTCCCCATAACCTTTCATGCCCTGGCCATTCAAGAGCTGATCAAACTTCCCATTAAACACATCCAGTGCTCTGGCCTTCCACAGCAGCCCATGGCAACAATTTCCACAGATCCACCACTCTCTGATCCTAGACCCCCCCCCACCATTATAAGAAACATTCTCTCCACATCCATTCTGCAGGCCTTTCAACATTCAATAGCTTTCAAAGAGACCCTCCCTCTTTCTTCAAAGTTCCAGCAAGTACAGGCCCAGACCCAACAAGCGCTCCTTGTATAATCACTCGTTCATTCCCTGGATCATTATCGTGAACCCCTTCTGAGCCCTCTCCAACGACCCCCACATTCCCTCTTAGATAAGGGGCCTCAAACTGCTCGCAATACTCCAAGTGAAGCCTCACCAGGGCCTAGTAAAGCCTCAGCATCACAGCCTTGCTTTATGTTCGAGTCCTCTCGAAATGAATGCTGACATTGTATTTGCCTTCCTCGCCACCGATTCAAACTGCGAGTTAATCTTTAGGGAATCCTGTGCTCCCAAGTCCTTTTGCAACTCAGAATGAATTTTCTGTCTGATTGTGATGAACTCTGTCCAACTCTCAAGGTCTCTCTGTCTCTCTGCGTCTCTCTCTCTCTTCGCTCTCTATCTTTCACTCTCTCTCTCTGTCTCACTCTTGCTCTTTCTCCCTCAGTAACTCCTGCACCCCTTCTGTTTTTTCAATCTCTGTCTCTCTCCTTCCCCCCCCCAACCTGTCTCTGCCTTACTCACTGATCTCGTCTCCATTCTGCACAGAAACGTTAGTCGGTGACTCGACAGTGATCACCAGCGGGGCCAAACGCCACAGCCTTCCGAACATGAAATTGCGAACGGGAGCAAGAAGAGACAGAAATCCGCAGTGCTCAGAAGGTGAGGGAGATTCCGCTACCATCGGACGCCGCCAAAGCCCTTTGCACCTTTCCCAGTGCCACTTGGTTGTATACGTAGGAGGTGAAACTCGACGGGGTGGTATGAGCGTTGAGGAAGGGGTGAGGGGTGGAAGGCAGGTGAGGGAGGAGGGCAACTGAGGAAGAGGGGCTGGTGTGGGAGTGAGAGGTCTGTTCAGCGTTTCCCTCACTCTTCCCACCGCCTGCTTCTGGTGTCCGTCCCGGATCCCATCATCTCACAGCGCCCAACAAATCTATCTTTGTGGCAGATGAGAGAAGAGCTGTGGTAATAGCTCGGAGGTGACTGTCGCTAACCAGGGATTATTCCCTGTGACGTCATAAAGTACAACCACAGACCTCCTCTGCGTTTCTCGGAGATAATGCTCACTCCAGACACATGGGATACGTTGATAAGACCCAAGAGCTTCCCCAAACCTGAATCACTGAAGGACGCTCGCCCGCTGTGGCGGGGCTTGAACGCTATCAGCTCCTACAAAGTGAAACCCAGACACACAGGTGAAAACAAGGTTTCGCTTCTGGGTGAGCTGATTGCCTTTTGATCAATAAAACTTCGCGGAACCTTCATAAACTCCCACAGACCTGTATTGATGCACCATCAATAACTCTCGGAGACGTGAGGCAAGATATAGGCTTTTGTTGGCTGGAAGAGAGCAGTCAGCAGCAAGAGATCCCCACACAACATCCTGGAGATTGAGGGAGGAGCAGTGCCTCCAATCGCCTTTATACAGGGGTCTGTGGGAGGAGCCACAGGAGCAGTCAGCAGAGGGGCGTGTCCAGACAGGTATATGTAGTTCACCACACCCATGACCCTGTGATTTCAGTCTCTCAGGGTGATGTGAGAGGAGGATGAACCCACGGAAAGCCTTGGGCCCAGACAGGGCACCAGGCCAAGTACAAAGGGCCTGTGCTGATCCGATGGCTGGAGTGTTCACTGAGACCTTTAACCTCTCGCTTCAGCAGTCTGAGGTACCCATCTGATTCAAGCCGGTGTCAATTATACTTGTGCCTGAGAAGGATGTGGTAACCTTCCTCAAGGACAATCATCCGATCCACAGTGATGATGTGGTGATGAAACGTATCAACTCCAGCCTGAGAATTGACTTGGATCTCCTCCATTTGGCCTACCAGAGCAACAGGTCCACAGCAGATGCCCTTTGATTGGCTCTTCACTCAACCCTGGAACATCTGGACATGAAGTTGCAAACTTCCCCCAGAGATTCACCTCCACTGAAACTTCCCCAGAGATTCACTACACTGAAACTTCCCCCAGAGATTCACTGCACTGAAACTTCCCCCAGAGATACACTACACTGAAACTTTCCCCAGAGATTCACTACACTGAAACTTCCCCCAGAGATTCACCTCCACTGAAACTTCCCCAGAGATTCACTACTCTGAAACTTCCCCCAGAGATTCACTGCACTGAAACTTTCCCCAGAGATTCACTACACTGAAACTTTCCCCAGAGATTCACTACACTGAAACTTCCCCCAGAGATTCACCTCCACTGAAACTTCCTCCAGATATTCACTACACTGAAACTTCCCCCAGAGATTCACCTCCACTGAAACTTCCTCCAGATATTCACTACTCTGAAACTTCCCCAGAGATTCACCTCCACTGAAACTTCCTCCAGATATTCACTACTCTGAAACTTCCCCAGAGATTCACTGCACTGAAACTTCCCCCAGAGATACACCTCCACTGAAACTTCCCCAGAGATTCACTACTCTGAAACTTCCCCAGAGATTCACTGCACTGAAACTTTCCCCAGAGATTCACTACACTGAAACTTCCCCCAGAGATTCACTACACTGAAACTTCCCCCAGAGATTCACTGCACTGAAACTTCCCCAGAGATTCACTACACTGAAACTTCCCCCAGAGATTCACCTCCACTGAAACTTCCCCAGAGATTCACTACACTGAAACTTCCTCCAGAGATTCACTACACTGAAACTTCCCCAGAGATTCACCTCCACTGAAACTTCCCCAGAGATTCACCTCCACTGAAACTTCCCCCAGAGATTCACTACACTGAAACTTCCCCCAGAGATTCACCTCCACTGAAACTTCCCCCAGAGATTCACTACACTGAAACTTCCTCCAGATATTCACCTCCACTGAAACTTCCCCCAGAGATTCACCTCCACTGAAACTTCCCCCAGAGATTCACTGCACTGAAACTTCCCCCAGAGATTCACCTCCACTGAAACTTCCCCCAGAGATTCGCCTCCACTGAAACTTCCCCAGAGATTCACTACTCTGAAACTTCCCCAGAGATTCACTGCACTGAAACTTCCCCCAGAGATTCACCTCCACTGAAACTTCCTCCAGATATTCACTACACTGAAACTTCCCCCAGAGATTGACCTCCACTGAAACTTCCTCCAGATATTCACTACTCTGAAACTTCCCCAGAGATTCACCTCCACTGAAACTTCCTCCAGATATTCACTACTCTGAAACTTCCCCAGAGATTCACTGCACTGAAACTTCCCCCAGAGATACACCTCCACTGAAACTTCCCCAGAGATTCACTACTCTGAAACTTCCCCAGAGATTCACTGCACTGAAACTTTCCCCAGAGATTCACTACACTGAAACTTCCCCCAGAGATTCACTACACTGAAACTTCCCCCAGAGATTCACTACACTGAAACTTCCCCCAGAGATTGACCTCCACTGAAACTTCCTCCAGATATTCACTACTCTGAAACTTCCCCAGAGTTTCACCTCCACTGAAACTTCCTCCAGATATTCACTACTCTGAAACTTCCCCAGAGATTCACTGCACTGAAACTTCCCCCAGAGATACACCTCCACTGAAACTTCCCCAGAGATTCACTACTCTGAAACTTCCCCAGAGATTCACTGCACTGAAACTTCCCCAGAGATTCACTACACTGAAACTTCCCCCAGAGATTCACCTCCACTGAAACTTCCCCAGAGATTCACTACACTGAAACTTCCTCCAGAGATTCACAACACTGAAACTTCCCCAGAGATTCACCTCCACTGAAACTTCCCCAGAGATTCACCTCCACTGAAACTTCCCCCAGAGATTCACTACACTGAAACTTCCCCCAGAGATTTACCTCCACTGAAACTTCCCCCAGAGATTCACTACACTGAAACTTCCTCCAGATATTCACCTCCACTGAAACTTCCCCCAGAGATTCACCTCCACTGAAACTTCCCACAGAGATTCACCTCCACTGAAACTTCCCCCAGAGATTCACTGCACTGAAACTTCCCCCAGAGATTCACCTCCACTGAAACTTCCCCCAGAGATTCGCCTCCACTGAAACTTCCCCAGAGATTCACTACTCTGAAACTTCCCCAGAGATTCACTGCACTGAAACTTCCCCCAGAGATACACTGCACTGAAACTTCCCCCAGAGATTCACCTCCACTGAAACTTCCCCCAGAGATTCACTACACTGAAACTTCCCCCAGAGATTCACTACACTGAAACTTCCTCCAGATATTCGCCTCCACTGAAACTTCCCCCAGAGATTCGCCTCCACTGAAACTTCCCCCAGAGATTCACTGCACTGAAACTTCCCCCAGAGATTCACTGCACTGAAACTTCCCCAGAGATTCACCTCCACTGAAACTTCCCCCAGAGATTCACTACACTGAAACTTCCCCCAGAGATTCACCTCCACTGAAACTTCCCCCAGAGATTCGCCTCCACTGAAACTTCCCCCAGAGATTCACCTCCACTGAAACTTCCCCCAGAGATTCACTACACTGAAACTTCCCCCAGAGATTCACCTCCACTGAAACTTCCCCCAGAGATTCACTACACTGAAACTTCCCCCAGAGATTCACTGCACTGAAACTTCCCCCAGAGATTCACCTCCACTGAAACTTCCCCCAGAGATTCACTGCACTGAAACTTCCCCCAGAGATTCACTGCACTGAAACTTCCCCCAGAGATTCACTGCACTGAAACTTTCCTTAGAGATTCACTACACTGAAACTTCCCCAGAGATTCACTTCCACTGAAACTTTCCCTGGAGATTCGCCTCCACTGAAACTTCCCCCAGAGATTCACTGCACTGAAACTTCCCCCAGAGATTCACCTCCACTGAAACTTCCCCCAGAGATTCACTGCACTGAAACTTCCCCCAGAGATTCACTGCACTGAAACTTCCCCCAGAGATTCACCTCCACTGAAACTTCCCCCAGAGATTCACTACACTGAAACTTCCCCCAGAGATTCACCTCCACTGAAACTTCCCCCAGAGATTCACTACACTGAAACTTCCCCCAGAGATTCACTGCACTGAAACTTCCCCCAGAGATTCACCTCCACTGAAACTTCCCCCAGAGATTCACTACACTGAAACTTCCCCCAGAGATTCACCTCCACTGAAACTTCCCCCAGAGATTCACTACACTGAAACTTCCCCCAGAGATTCACCTCCACTGAAACTTCCCCCAGAGATTTGCCTCCACTGAAACTTCCCCCAGAGATTCACTTCCACTGAAACTTCCCTCAGAGATTCACCTCCACTGAAACTTCCCCCAGAGATTCACTGCACTGAAACTTCCCCCAGAGATTCACTGCACTGAAACTTCCCCCAGAGATTCACCTCCACTGAAACTTCCCCCAGAGATTCACTACACTGAAACTTCCCCCAGAGATTCACTGCACTGAAACTTCCCCCAGAGATTCACCTCCACTGAAACTTCCCCCAGAGATTCACTGCACTGAAACTTCCCCCAGAGATTCACTACACTGAAACTTCCCCAGAGATTCACCTCCACTGAAACTTCCCCAGAGATTCACTGCACTGAAACTTCCCCCAGAGATTCACCTCCACTGAAACTTCCCCCAGAGATTCACTGCACTGAAACTTCCCCCAGAGATTCACCTCCACTGAAACTTCCCCCAGAGATTCACTACACTGAAACATCCCCCAGAGATTCACTGCACTGAAACTTCCCCAGAGATTCACCTCCACTGAAACTTCCCCAGAGATTCACTGCACTGAAACTTCCCCAGAGATTCACCTCCACTGAAACTTCCCCCAGAGATTCACTGCACTGAAACTTCCCCCAGAGATTCACCTCCACTTAAACTTCCCCCAGAGATTCACTGCACTGAAACTTCCCCCAGAGATTCACTGCACTGAAACTTCCCCCTGAGATTCACCTCCACTGAAACTTCCCCCAGAGATTCACTACACTGAAACTTCCCCCAGAGATTCACTGCACTGAAACTTCCCCCAGAGATTCACCTCCACTGAAACTTCCCACAGAGATTCACTGCACTGAAACTTCCCCCAGAGATTCACCTCCACTGAAACTTCCCCCAGAGATTCACTACACTGAAACTTCCCCCAGAGATTCACTGCACTGAAACTTCCCCAGAGATTCACCTCCACTGAACCTTCCCCAGAGATTGACTGCACTGAAACTTCCCCAGAGATTCACCTCCACTGAAACTTCCCCCAGAGATTCACTACACTGAAACTTCCCCCAGAGATTCACCTCCACTGAAACTTCCCCCAGAGATTTGCCTCCACTGAAACTTCCTCCAGAGATTCACCTCCACTGAAACTTCCCCCAGAGATTCACTACACTGAAACTTCCCCCAGAGATTCACCTCCACTGAAACTTCCCCCAGAGATTCACTGCACTGAAACTTCCCCAGAGATTCACCTCCACTGAAACTTCCCCCAGAGATTCACTGCACTGAAACTTCCCCCAGAGATTCACCTCCACTGAAACTTCCCCCAGAGATTCACTGCACTGAAACTTCCCCCAGAGATTCACTGCACTGAAACTTCCCCAGAGATTCACCTCCACTGAAACTTCCCCCAGAGATTCACTACACTGAAACTTCCCCCAGAGATTCACCTCCACTGAAACTTCCCCCAGAGATTCGCCTCCACTGAAACTTCCCCCAGAGATTCACCTCCACTGAAACTTCCCCCAGAGATTCACTACACTGAAACTTCCCCCAGAGATTCACCTCCACTGAAACTTCCCCCAGAGATTCACTACACTGAAACTTCCCCCAGAGATTCACTGCACTGAAACTTCCCCCAGAGATTCACCTCCACTGAAACTTCCCCCAGAGATTCACTGCACTGAAACTTCCCCCAGAGATTCACTGCACTGAAACTTCCCCCAGAGATTCACTGCACTGAAACTTTCCTTAGAGATTCACTACACTGAAACTTCCCCAGAGATTCACTTCCACTGAAACTTTCCCTGGAGATTCGCCTCCACTGAAACTTCCCCCAGAGATTCACTGCACTGAAACTTCCCCCAGAGATTCACCTCCACTGAAACTTCCCCCAGAGATTCACTGCACTGAAACTTCCCCCAGAGATTCACTGCACTGAAACTTCCCCCAGAGATTCACCTCCACTGAAACTTCCCCCAGAGATTCACTACACTGAAACTTCCCCCAGAGATTCACCTCCACTGAAACTTCCCCCAGAGATTCACTACACTGAAACTTCCCCCAGAGATTCACTGCACTGAAACTTCCCCCAGAGATTCACCTCCACTGAAACTTCCCCCAGAGATTCACTACACTGAAACTTCCCCCAGAGATTCACCTCCACTGAAACTTCCCCCAGAGATTCACTACACTGAAACTTCCCCCAGAGATTCACCTCCACTGAAACTTCCCCCAGAGATTTGCCTCCACTGAAACTTCCCCCAGAGATTCACTTCCACTGAAACTTCCCTCAGAGATTCACCTCCACTGAAACTTCCCCCAGAGATTCACTGCACTGAAACTTCCCCCAGAGATTCACTGCACTGAAACTTCCCCCAGAGATTCACCTCCACTGAAACTTCCCCCAGAGATTCACTACACTGAAACTTCCCCCAGAGATTCACTGCACTGAAACTTCCCCCAGAGATTCACCTCCACTGAAACTTCCCCCAGAGATTCACTGCACTGAAACTTCCCCCAGAGATTCACTACACTGAAACTTCCCCAGAGATTCACCTCCACTGAAACTTCCCCAGAGATTCACTGCACTGAAACTTCCCCCAGAGATTCACCTCCACTGAAACTTCCCCCAGAGATTCACTGCACTGAAACTTCCCCCAGAGATTCACCTCCACTGAAACTTCCCCCAGAGATTCACTACACTGAAACATCCCCCAGAGATTCACTGCACTGAAACTTCCCCAGAGATTCACCTCCACTGAAACTTCCCCAGAGATTCACTGCACTGAAACTTCCCCAGAGATTCACCTCCACTGAAACTTCCCCCAGAGATTCACTGCACTGAAACTTCCCCCAGAGATTCACCTCCACTTAAACTTCCCCCAGAGATTCACTGCACTGAAACTTCCCCCAGAGATTCACTGCACTGAAACTTCCCCCTGAGATTCACCTCCACTGAAACTTCCCCCAGAGATTCACTACACTGAAACTTCCCCCAGAGATTCACTGCACTGAAACTTCCCCCAGAGATTCACCTCCACTGAAACTTCCCCCAGAGATTCACTGCACTGAAACTTCCCCCAGAGATTCACCTCCACTGAAACTTCCCCCAGAGATTCACTACACTGAAACTTCCCCCAGAGATTCACTGCACTGAAACTTCCCCAGAGATTCACCTCCACTGAACCTTCCCCAGAGATTGACTGCACTGAAACTTCCCCAGAGATTCACCTCCACTGAAACTTCCCCCAGAGATTCACTACACTGAAACTTCCCCCAGAGATTCACCTCCACTGAAACTTCCCCCAGAGATTTGCCTCCACTGAAACTTCCCCCAGAGATTCACCTCCACTGAAACCTCCCCCAGAGATTCACTACACTGAAACTTCCCCCAGAGATTCACCTCCACTGAAACTTCCCCCAGAGATTCACTGCACTGAAACTTCCCCAGAGATTCACCTCCACTGAAACTTCCCCCAGAGATTCACTGCACTGAAACTTCCCCCAGAGATTCACCTCCACTGAAACTTCCCCCAGAGATTCACTGCACTGAAACTTCCCCCAGAGATTCACTGCACTGAAACTTCCCCCTGAGATTCACCTCCACTGAAACTTCCCCCAGAGATTCACTACACTGAAACTTCCCCCAGAGATTCACTGCACTGAAACTTCCCCCAGAGATTCACCTCCACTGAAACTTCCCCCAGAGATTCACTGCACTGAAACTTCCCCCAGAGATTCACCTCCACTGAAACTTCCCCCAGAGATTCACTGCACTGAAACTTCCCCCAGAGATTCACTACACTGAAACTTCCCCAGAGATTCACCTCCACTGAAACTTCCCCAGAGATTCACTGCACTGAAACTTCCCCCAGAGATTCACTGCACTGAAACTTCCCCCAGAGATTCACTGCACTGAAACTTCCCCCAGAGATTCACCTCCACTGAAACTTCCCCCAGAGATTCACTGCACTGAAACTTCCCCCAGAGATTCACCTCCACTGAAACTTCCCCCAGAGATTCACTACACTGAAACATCCCCCAGAGATTCACTGCACTGAAACTTCCCCAGAGATTCACCTCCACTGAAACTTCCCCAGAGATTCACTGCACTGAAACTTCCCCAGAGATTCACCTCCACTGAAACTTCCCCCAGAGATTCACTGCACTGAAACTTCCCCCAGAGATTCACCTCCACTGAAACTTCCCCCAGAGATTCACTGCACTGAAACTTCCCCCAGAGATTCACTGCACTGAAACTTCCCCCTGAGATTCACCTCCACTGAAACTTCCCCCAGAGATTCACTACACTGAAACTTCCCCCAGAGATTCACTGCACTGAAACTTCCCCCAGAGATTCACCTCCACTGAAACTTCCCCCAGAGATTCACTGCACTGAAACTTCCACCAGAGATTCACCTCCACTGAAACTTCCCCCAGAGATTCACTACACTGAAACTTCCCCCAGAGATTCACTGCACTGAAACTTCCCCAGAGATTCACCTCCACTGAAACTTCCCCAGAGATTCACTGCACTGAATCTTCCCCAGAGATTCACCTCCACTGAAACTTCCCCCAGAGATTCACTACACTGAAACTTCCCCCAGAGATTCACCTCCACTGAAACTTCCCCCAGAGATTTGCCTCCACTGAAACTTCCCCCAGAGATTCAACTCCACTGAAACTTCCCCCAGAGATTCACTACACTGAAACTTCCCCCAGAGATTCACCTCCACTGAAACTTCCCCCAGAGATTCACTACACTGAAACTTCCCCCAGAGATTCACTGCACTGAAACTTCCCCCAGAGATTCACCTCCACTGAAACTTCCCCCAGAGATTCACTGCACTGAAACTTCCCCCAGAGATTCACTGCACTGAAACTTCCCCCAGAGATTCACCTCCACTGAAACTTCCTCCAGAGATTCACTGCACTGAAACTTCCCCCAGAGATTCACTGCACTGAAACTTCCCCCAGAGATTCACCTCCACTGAAACTTCCCCCAGAGATTCACTGCACTGAAACTTCCCCCAGAGATTCACTGCACTGAAACTTCCCCCAGAGATTCACTGCACTGAAACTTCCCCCAGAGATTCACTACACTGAAACTTCCCCAGAGATTCACCTCCACTGAAACTTCCCCCAGAGATTCACTACACTGAAACTTCCCCCAGAGATTCACTACACTGAAACTTCCCCAGAGATTCACTTCCACTGAAACTTTCCCTGGAGATTCGCCTCCACTGAAACTTCCCCCAGAGATTCACTGCACTGAAACTTCCCCCAGAGATTCACCTCCACTGAAACTTCCCCCAGAGATTCACTACACTGAAACATCCCCCAGAGATTCACTGCACTGAAACTTCCCCAGAGATTCACCTCCACTGAAACTTCCCCAGAGATTCACTGCACTGAAACTTCCCCAGAGATTCACCTCCACTGAAACTTCCCCCAGAGATTCACTGCACTGAAACTTCCCCCAGAGATTCACCTCCACTGAAACTTCCCCCAGAGATTCACTACACTGAAACTTCCCCCAGAGATTCACTGCACTGAAACTTCCCCCAGAGATTCACCTCCACTGAAACTTCCCCCAGAGATTCACTGCACTGAAACTTCCCCCAGAGATTCACTACACTGAAACTTCCCCCAGAGATTCACTGCACTGAAACTTCCCCCAGAGATTCACCTCCACTGAAACTTCCCCCAGAGATTCACTGCACTGAAACTTCCCCCAGAGATTCACCTCCACTGAAACTTCCCCCAGAGATTCACTGCACTGAAACTTCCCCCAGAGATTCACTACACTGAAACTTCCCCAGAGATTCACCTCCACTGAAACTTCCCCAGAGATTCACTGCACTGAAACTTCCCCCAGAGATTCACTGCACTGAAACTTCCCCCAGAGATTCACTGCACTGAAACTTCCCCCAGAGATTCACCTCCACTGAAACTTCCCCCAGAGATTCACTGCACTGAAACTTCCCCCAGAGATTCACCTCCACTGAAACTTCCCCCAGAGATTCACTACACTGAAACATCCCCCAGAGATTCACTGCACTGAAACTTCCCCAGAGATTCACCTCCACTGAAACTTCCCCAGAGATTCACTGCACTGAAACTTCCCCAGAGATTCACCTCCACTGAAACTTCCCCCAGAGATTCACTGCACTGAAACTTCCCCCAGAGATTCACCTCCACTGAAACTTCCCCCAGAGATTCACTGCACTGAAACTTCCCCCAGAGATTCACTGCACTGAAACTTCCCCCTGAGATTCACCTCCACTGAAACTTCCCCCAGAGATTCACTACACTGAAACTTCCCCCAGAGATTCACTGCACTGAAACTTCCCCCAGAGATTCACCTCCACTGAAACTTCCCCCAGAGATTCACTGCACTGAAACTTCCACCAGAGATTCACCTCCACTGAAACTTCCCCCAGAGATTCACTACACTGAAACTTCCCCCAGAGATTCACTGCACTGAAACTTCCCCAGAGATTCACCTCCACTGAAACTTCCCCAGAGATTCACTGCACTGAATCTTCCCCAGAGATTCACCTCCACTGAAACTTCCCCCAGAGATTCACTACACTGAAACTTCCCCCAGAGATTCACCTCCACTGAAACTTCCCCCAGAGATTTGCCTCCACTGAAACTTCCCCCAGAGATTCACCTCCACTGAAACTTCCCCCAGAGATTCACTACACTGAAACTTCCCCCAGAGATTCACCTCCACTGAAACTTCCCCCAGAGATTCACTACACTGAAACTTCCCCCAGAGATTCACTGCACTGAAACTTCCCCCAGAGATTCACCTCCACTGAAACTTCCCCCAGAGATTCACTGCACTGAAACTTCCCCCAGAGATTCACTGCACTGAAACTTCCCCCTGAGATTCACCTCCACTGAAACTTCCCCCAGAGATTCACTACACTGAAACTTCCCCCAGAGATTCACTGCACTGAAACTTCCCCCAGAGATTCACCTCCACTGAAACTTCCCCCAGAGATTCACTGCACTGAAACTTCCACCAGAGATTCACCTCCACTGAAACTTCCCCCAGAGATTCACTACACTGAAACTTCCCCCAGAGATTCACTGCACTGAAACTTCCCCAGAGATTCACCTCCACTGAAACTTCCCCAGAGATTCACTGCACTGAATCTTCCCCAGAGATTCACCTCCACTGAAACTTCCCCCAGAGATTCACTACACTGAAACTTCCCCCAGAGATTCACCTCCACTGAAACTTCCCCCAGAGATTTGCCTCCACTGAAACTTCCCCCAGAGATTCACCTCCACTGAAACTTCCCCCAGAGATTTGCCTCCACTGAAACTTCCCCCAGAGATTCACTTCCACTGAAACTTCCCTCAGAGATTCACCTCCACTGAAACTTCCCCCAGAGATTCACTGCACTGAAACTTCCCCCAGAGATTCACTGCACTGAAACTTCCCCCAGAGATTCACCTCCACTGAAACTTCCCCCAGAGATTCACTACACTGAAACTTCCCCCAGAGATTCACTGCACTGAAACTTCCCCCAGAGATTCACCTCCACTGAAACTTCCCCCAGAGATTCACTGCACTGAAACTTCCCCCAGAGATTCACTACACTGAAACTTCCCCAGAGATTCACCTCCACTGAAACTTCCCCAGAGATTCACTGCACTGAAACTTCCCCCAGAGATTCACCTCCACTGAAACTTCCCCCAGAGATTCACTGCACTGAAACTTCCCCCAGAGATTCACCTCCACTGAAACTTCCCCCAGAGATTCACTACACTGAAACATCCCCCAGAGATTCACTGCACTGAAACTTCCCCAGAGATTCACCTCCACTGAAACTTCCCCAGAGATTCACTGCACTGAAACTTCCCCAGAGATTCACCTCCACTGAAACTTCCCCCAGAGATTCACTGCACTGAAACTTCCCCCAGAGATTCACCTCCACTTAAACTTCCCCCAGAGATTCACTGCACTGAAACTTCCCCCAGAGATTCACTGCACTGAAACTTCCCCCTGAGATTCACCTCCACTGAAACTTCCCCCAGAGATTCACTACACTGAAACTTCCCCCAGAGATTCACTGCACTGAAACTTCCCCCAGAGATTCACCTCCACTGAAACTTCCCCCAGAGATTCACTGCACTGAAACTTCCCCCAGAGATTCACCTCCACTGAAACTTCCCCCAGAGATTCACTACACTGAAACTTCCCCCAGAGATTCACTGCACTGAAACTTCCCCAGAGATTCACCTCCACTGAACCTTCCCCAGAGATTGACTGCACTGAAACTTCCCCAGAGATTCACCTCCACTGAAACTTCCCCCAGAGATTCACTACACTGAAACTTCCCCCAGAGATTCACCTCCACTGAAACTTCCCCCAGAGATTTGCCTCCACTGAAACTTCCCCCAGAGATTCACCTCCACTGAAACCTCCCCCAGAGATTCACTACACTGAAACTTCCCCCAGAGATTCACCTCCACTGAAACTTCCCCCAGAGATTCACTGCACTGAAACTTCCCCAGAGATTCACCTCCACTGAAACTTCCCCCAGAGATTCACTGCACTGAAACTTCCCCCAGAGATTCACCTCCACTGAAACTTCCCCCAGAGATTCACTGCACTGAAACTTCCCCCAGAGATTCACTGCACTGAAACTTCCCCCTGAGATTCACCTCCACTGAAACTTCCCCCAGAGATTCACTACACTGAAACTTCCCCCAGAGATTCACTGCACTGAAACTTCCCCCAGAGATTCACCTCCACTGAAACTTCCCCCAGAGATTCACTGCACTGAAACTTCCCCCAGAGATTCACCTCCACTGAAACTTCCCCCAGAGATTCACTGCACTGAAACTTCCCCCAGAGATTCACTACACTGAAACTTCCCCAGAGATTCACCTCCACTGAAACTTCCCCAGAGATTCACTGCACTGAAACTTCCCCCAGAGATTCACTGCACTGAAACTTCCCCCAGAGATTCACTGCACTGAAACTTCCCCCAGAGATTCACCTCCACTGAAACTTCCCCCAGAGATTCACTGCACTGAAACTTCCCCCAGAGATTCACCTCCACTGAAACTTCCCCCAGAGATTCACTACACTGAAACATCCCCCAGAGATTCACTGCACTGAAACTTCCCCAGAGATTCACCTCCACTGAAACTTCCCCAGAGATTCACTGCACTGAAACTTCCCCAGAGATTCACCTCCACTGAAACTTCCCCCAGAGATTCACTGCACTGAAACTTCCCCCAGAGATTCACCTCCACTGAAACTTCCCCCAGAGATTCACTGCACTGAAACTTCCCCCAGAGATTCACTGCACTGAAACTTCCCCCTGAGATTCACCTCCACTGAAACTTCCCCCAGAGATTCACTACACTGAAACTTCCCCCAGAGATTCACTGCACTGAAACTTCCCCCAGAGATTCACCTCCACTGAAACTTCCCCCAGAGATTCACTGCACTGAAACTTCCACCAGAGATTCACCTCCACTGAAACTTCCCCCAGAGATTCACTACACTGAAACTTCCCCCAGAGATTCACTGCACTGAAACTTCCCCAGAGATTCACCTCCACTGAAACTTCCCCAGAGATTCACTGCACTGAATCTTCCCCAGAGATTCACCTCCACTGAAACTTCCCCCAGAGATTCACTACACTGAAACTTCCCCCAGAGATTCACCTCCACTGAAACTTCCCCCAGAGATTTGCCTCCACTGAAACTTCCCCCAGAGATTCAACTCCACTGAAACTTCCCCCAGAGATTCACTACACTGAAACTTCCCCCAGAGATTCACCTCCACTGAAACTTCCCCCAGAGATTCACTACACTGAAACTTCCCCCAGAGATTCACTGCACTGAAACTTCCCCCAGAGATTCACCTCCACTGAAACTTCCCCCAGAGATTCACTGCACTGAAACTTCCCCCAGAGATTCACTGCACTGAAACTTCCCCCAGAGATTCACCTCCACTGAAACTTCCTCCAGAGATTCACTGCACTGAAACTTCCCCCAGAGATTCACTGCACTGAAACTTCCCCCAGAGATTCACCTCCACTGAAACTTCCCCCAGAGATTCACTGCACTGAAACTTCCCCAGAGATTCACTGCACTGAAACTTCCCCCAGAGATTCACTGCACTGAAACTTCCCCCAGAGATTCACTACACTGAAACTTCCCCAGAGATTCACCTCCACTGAAACTTCCCCCAGAGATTCACTACACTGAAACTTCCCCCAGAGATTCACTACACTGAAACTTCCCCAGAGATTCACTTCCACTGAAACTTTCCCTGGAGATTCGCCTCCACTGAAACTTCCCCCAGAGATTCACTGCACTGAAACTTCCCCCAGAGATTCACCTCCACTGAAACTTCCCCCAGAGATTCACTACACTGAAACATCCCCCAGAGATTCACTGCACTGAAACTTCCCCAGAGATTCACCTCCACTGAAACTTCCCCCAGAGATTCACTGCACTGAAACTTCCCCAGAGATTCACCTCCACTGAAACTTCCCCCAGAGATTCACTGCACTGAAACTTCCCCCAGAGATTCACCTCCACTGAAACTTCCCCCAGAGATTCACTACACTGAAACTTCCCCCAGAGATTCACTGCACTGAAACTTCCCCCAGAGATTCACCTCCACTGAAACTTCCCCCAGAGATTCACTGCACTGAAACTTCCCCCAGAGATTCACTACACTGAAACTTCCCCCAGAGATTCACTGCACTGAAACTTCCCCCAGAGATTCACCTCCACTGAAACTTCCCCCAGAGATTCACTGCACTGAAACTTCCCCCAGAGATTCACCTCCACTGAAACTTCCCCCAGAGATTCACTGCACTGAAACTTCCCCCAGAGATTCACTACACTGAAACTTCCCCAGAGATTCACCTCCACTGAAACTTCCCCCAGAGATTCACTGCACTGAAACTTCCCCCAGAGATTCACTGCACTGAAACTTCCCCCAGAGATTCACTGCACTGAAACTTCCCCCAGAGATTCACCTCCACTGAAACTTCCCCCAGAGATTCACTGCACTGAAACTTCCCCAGAGATTCACCTCCACTGAAACTTCCCCCAGAGATTCACTACACTGAAACATCCCCCAGAGATTCACTTGCACTGAAACTTCCCCAGAGATTCACCTCCACTGAAACTTCCCCAGAGATTCACTGCACTGAAACTTCCCCAGAGATTCACCTCCACTGAAACTTCCCCCAGAGATTCACTGCACTGAAACTTCCCCCAGAGATTCACCTCCACTGAAACTTCCCCCAGAGATTCACTGCACTGAAACTTCCCCCAGAGATTCACTGCACTGAAACTTCCCCCTGAGATTCACCTCCACTGAAACTTCCCCCAGAGATTCACTACACTGAAACTTCCCCCAGAGATTCACTGCACTGAAACTTCCCCCAGAGATTCACCTCCACTGAAACTTCCCCCAGAGATTCACTGCACTGAAACTTCCACCAGAGATTCACCTCCACTGAAACTTCCCCCAGAGATTCACTACACTGAAACTTCCCCCAGAGATTCACTGCACTGAAACTTCCCCAGAGATTCACCTCCACTGAAACTTCCCCAGAGATTCACTGCACTGAATCTTCCCCAGAGATTCACCTCCACTGAAACTTCCCCCAGAGATTCACTACACTGAAACTTCCCCCAGAGATTCACCTCCACTGAAACTTCCCCCAGAGATTTGCCTCCACTGAAACTTCCCCCAGAGATTCACCTCCACTGAAACTTCCCCCAGAGATTCACTACACTGAAACTTCCCCCAGAGATTCACCTCCACTGAAACTTCCCCCAGAGATTCACTACACTGAAACTTCCCCCAGAGATTCACTGCACTGAAACTTCCCCCAGAGATTCACCTCCACTGAAACTTCCCCCAGAGATTCACTGCACTGAAACTTCCCCCAGAGATTCACTGCACTGAAACTTCCCCCTGAGATTCACCTCCACTGAAACTTCCCCCAGATATTCACTACACTGAAACTTCCCCCAGAGATTCACTGCACTGAAACTTCCCCCAGAGATTCACCTCCACTGAAACTTCCCCCAGAGATTCACTGCACTGAAACTTCCACCAGAGATTCACCTCCACTGAAACTTCCCCCAGAGATTCACTACACTGAAACTTCCCCCAGAGATTCACTGCACTGAAACTTCCCCAGAGATTCACCTCCACTGAAACTTCCCCAGAGATTCACTGCACTGAATCTTCCCCAGAGATTCACCTCCACTGAAACTTCCCCCAGAGATTCACTACACTGAAACTTCCCCCAGAGATTCACCTCCACTGAAACTTCCCCCAGAGATTTGCCTCCACTGAAACTTCCCCCAGAGATTCACCTCCACTGAAACTTCCCCCAGAGATTCACTACACTGAAACTTCCCCCAGAGATTCACCTCCACTGAAACTTCCCCCAGAGATTCACTACACTGAAACTTCCCCCAGAGATTCACTGCACTGAAACTTCCCCCAGAGATTCACCTCCACTGAAACTTCCCCCAGAGATTCACTGCACTGAAACTTCCCCCAGAGATTCACTGCACTGAAACTTCCCCCAGAGATTCACCTCCACTGAAACTTCCTCCAGAGATTCACTGCACTGAAACTTCCCCCAGAGATTCACTGCAGTGAAACTTCCCCCAGAGATTCACCTCCACTGAAACTTCCCCCAGAGATTCACTGCACTGAAACTTCCCCCAGAGATTCACTGCACTGAAACTTCCCCCAGAGATTCACTGCACTGAAACTTCCCCCAGAGATTTGCCTCCACTGAAACTTCCCCCAGAGATTCACCTCCACTGAAACTTCCCCCAGAGATTCACTACACTGAAACTTCCCCCAGAGATTCACCTCCACTGAAACTTCCCCCAGATATTCACTACACTGAAACTTCCCCCAGAGATTCACTGCACTGAAACTTCCCCCAGAGATTCACCTCCACTGAAACTTCCCCCAGAGATTCACTGCACTGAAACTTCCCCCAGAGATTCACTGCACTGAAACTTCCCCCAGAGATTCACCTCCACTGAAACTTCCTCCAGAGATTCACTGCACTGAAACTTCCCCCAGAGATTCACTGCACTGAAACTTCCCCCAGAGATTCACCTCCACTGAAACTTCCCCCAGAGATTCACTGCACTGAAACTTCCCCCAGAGATTCACTGCACTGAAACTTCCCCCAGAGATTCACTGCACTGAAACTTCCCCCAGAGATTCACTACACTGAAACTTCCCCAGAGATTCACCTCCACTGAAACTTCCCCCAGAGATTCACTACACTGAAACTTCCCCCAGAGATTCACTACACTGAAACTTCCCCAGAGATTCACTTCCACTGAAACTTTCCCTGGAGATTCGCCTCCACTGAAACTTCCCCCAGAGATTCACTGCACTGAAACTTCCCCCAGAGATTCACCTCCACTGAAACTTCCCCCAGAGATTCACTACACTGAAACATCCCCCAGAGATTCACTGCACTGAAACTTCCCCAGAGATTCACCTCCACTGAAACTTCCCCAGAGATTCACTGCACTGAAACTTCCCCAGAGATTCACCTCCACTGAAACTTCCCCCAGAGATTCACTGCACTGAAACTTCCCCCAGAGATTCACCTCCACTGAAACTTCCCCCAGAGATTCACTACACTGAAACTTCCCCCAGAGATTCACTGCACTGAAACTTCCCCCAGAGATTCACCTCCACTGAAACTTCCCCCAGAGATTCACTGCACTGAAACTTCCCCCAGAGATTCACCTCCACTGAAACTTCCCCCAGAGATTCACTACACTGAAACTTCCCCCAGAGATTCACTGCACTGAAACTTCCCCAGAGATTCACCTCCACTGAAACTTCCCCCAGAGATTCACTACACTGAAACTTCCCCCAGAGATTCACTACACTGAAACTTCCCCCAGAGATTCACCTCCACTGAAACTTCCCCCAGAGATTCACTACACTGAAACTTCCCCCAGAGATTCACTGCACTGAAACTTCCCCCAGAGATTCACCTCCACTGAAACTTCCCCCAGAGATTCACTACACTGAAACTTCCCCCAGAGATTCACCTCCACTGAAACTTCCCCCAGAGATTCACTACACTGAAACTTCCCCCAGAGATTCACCTCTACTGAAACTTCCCCCAGAGATTCGCCTCCACTGAAACTTCCCCCAGAGATTCACTTCCACTGAAACTTCCCTCAGAGATTCACCTCCACTGAAACTTCCCCCAGAGATTCACTGCACTGAAACTTCCCCAGAGATTCACTGCACTGAAACTTCCCCCAGAGATTCACCTCCACTGAAACTTCCCCCAGAGATTCACTACACTGAAACTTCCCCCAGAGATTCACTGCACTGAAACTTCCCCCAGAGATTCACCTCCACTGAAACTTCCCCCAGAGATTCACTGCACTGAAACTTCCCCCAGAGATTCACTACACTGAAACTTCCCCAGAGATTCACCTCCACTGAAACTTCCCCAGAGATTCACTGCACTGAAACTTCCCCCAGAGATTCACTGCACTGAAACTTCCCCCAGAGATTCACTGCACTGAAACTTCCCCCAGAGATTCACCTCCACTGAAACTTCCCCCAGAGATTCACTGCACTGAAACTTCCCCCAGAGATTCACCTCCACTGAAACTTCCCCCAGAGATTCACTACACTGAAACATCCCCCAGAGATTCACTGCACTGAAACTTCCCCAGAGATTCACCTCCACTGAAACTTCCCCAGAGATTCACTGCACTGAAACTTCCCCAGAGATTCACCTCCACTGAAACTTCCCCCAGAGATTCACTGCACTGAAACTTCCCCCAGAGATTCACCTCCACTGAAACTTCCCCCAGAGATTCACTGCACTGAAACTTCCCCCAGAGATTCACTGCACTGAAACTTCCCCCTGAGATTCACCTCCACTGAAACTTCCCCCAGAGATTCACTACACTGAAACTTCCCCCAGAGATTCACTGCACTGAAACTTCCCCCAGAGATTCACCTCCACTGAAACTTCCCCCAGAGATTCACTGCACTGAAACTTCCCCCAGAGATTCACCTCCACTGAAACTTCCCCCAGAGATTCACTACACTGAAACTTCCCCCAGAGATTCACTGCACTGAAACTTCCCCAGAGATTCACCTCCACTGAAACTTCCCCAGAGATTCACTGCACTGAAACTTCCCCAGAGATTCACCTCCACTGAAACTTCCCCCAGAGATTCACTACACTGAAACTTCCCCCAGAGATTCACCTCCACTGAAACTTCCCCCAGAGATTTGCCTCCACTGAAACTTCCCCCAGAGATTCACCTCCACTGAAACTTCCCCCAGAGATTCACTACACTGAAACTTCCCCCAGAGATTCACCTCCACTGAAACTTCCCCCAGAGATTCACTGCACTGAAACTTCCCCAGAGATTCACCTCCACTGAAACTTCCCCCAGAGATTCACTGCACTGAAACTTCCCCCAGAGATTCACCTCCACTGAAACTTCCCCCAGAGATTCACCTCCACTGAAACTTCCCCCAGAGATTCACTGCACTGAAACTTCCCCCAGAGATTCACTGCACTGAAACTTCCCCCTGAGATTCACCTCCACTGAAACTTCCCCCAGAGATTCACTACACTGAAACTTCCCCCAGAGATTCACTGCACTGAAACTTCCCCCAGAGATTCACCTCCACTGAAACTTCCCCCAGAGATTCACTGCACTGAAACTTCCCCCAGAGATTCACCTCCACTGAAACTTCCCCCAGAGATTCACTGCACTGAAACTTCCCCCAGAGATTCACTGCACTGAAACTTCCCCCTGAGATTCACCTCCACTGAAACTTCCCCCAGAGATTCACTACACTGAAACTTCCCCCAGAGATTCACTGCACTGAAACTTCCCCCAGAGATTCACCTCCACTGAAACTTCCCCCAGAGATTCACTGCACTGAAACTTCCCCCAGAGATTCACCTCCACTGAAACTTCCCCCAGAGATTCACTACACTGAAACATCCCCCAGAGATTCACTGCACTGAAACTTCCCCAGAGATTCACCTCCACTGAAACTTCCCCAGAGATTCACTGCACTGAAACTTCCCCAGAGATTCACCTCCACTGAAACTTCCCCCAGAGATTCACTGCACTGAAACTTCCCCCAGAGATTCACCTCCACTGAAACTTCCCCCAGAGATTCACTGCACTGAAATTTCCCCCAGAGATACACTACACTGAAACTTCCCCCAGAGATTCACTGCACTGAAACTTCCCCCAGAGATTCACTGCACTGAAACTTCCCCCTGAGATTCACCTCCACTGAAACTTCCCCCAGAGATTGACTACACTGAAACTTCCCCCAGAGATTCACTGCACTGAAACTTCCCCCAGAGATTCACCTCCACTGAAACTTCCCCCAGAGATTCACTGCACTGAAACTTCCCCCAGAGATTCACCTCCACTGAAACTTCCCCCAGAGATTCACTGCACTGAAACTTCCCCAGAGATTCACCTCCACTGAAACTTCCCCCAGAGATTCACTGCACTGAAACTTCCCCCAGAGATTCACCTCCACTGAAACTTCCCCCAGAGATTCACTGCACTGAAACTTCCCCCAGAGATTCACCGCACTGAAACTTCCCACAGAGATTCACTGCACTGAAACTTCCCCCAGAGATTCACTGCACTGAAACTTCCCCCTGAGATTCACCTCCACTGAAACTTCCCCCAGAGATTCACTACACTGAAACTTCCCCCAGAGATTCACTGCACTGAAACTTCCCACAGAGATTCACTGCACTGAAACTTCCCCAGAGATTCACCTCCACTGAAACTTCCCCCAGAGATTCACTACACTGAAACTTCCCCCAGAGATTCACCTCCACTGAAACTTCCCCCAGAGATTCACCTCCACTGAAACTTCCCCCAGAGATTCACTACACTGAAACTTCCCCCAGAGATTCACCTCCACTGAAACTTCCCCCAGAGATTTGCCTCCACTGAAACTTCCCCCAGAGATTCACCAACACAGAAACTTCCCCCAGAGATTCACTACACTGAAACTGCCCCCAGAGATTCACTACACTGAAACTTCCCCCAGAGATTCACCTCCACTGAAACTTCCCCCAGAGATTCACTACACTGAAACTTCCCCCAGAGATTCACCTCCACTGAAACTTCCCCCAGAGATTCACTTCCACTGAAACTTCCCCCAGAGATTCACTACACTGAAACTTCCCCCAGAGATTCACTACACTGAAACTTCCCCCAGAGATTCACCTCCACTGAAACTTCCCCCAGAGATTCACTACACTGAAACTTCCCCAGAGATTCACCTCCACTGAAACTTCCCCAGAGATTCACTGCACTGAAACTTCCCCCAGAGATTCACTGCACTGAAACTTCCCCCAGAGATTCACTGCACTGAAACTTCCCCCAGAGATTCACCTCCACTGAAACTTCCCCCAGAGATTCACTGCACTGAAACTTCCCCCAGAGATTCACCTCCACTGAAACTTCCCCCAGAGATTCACTACACTGAAACATCCCCCAGAGATTCACTGCACTGAAACTTCCCCAGAGATTCACCTCCACTGAAACTTCCCCAGAGATTCACTGCACTGAAACTTCCCCAGAGATTCACCTCCACTGAAACTTCCCCCAGAGATTCACTGCACTGAAACTTCCCCCAGAGATTCACCTCCACTGAAACTTCCCCCAGAGATTCACTGCACTGAAACTTCCCCCAGAGATTCACTGCACTGAAACTTCCCCCTGAGATTCACCTCCACTGAAACTTCCCCCAGAGATTCACTACACTGAAACTTCCCCCAGAGATTCACTGCACTGAAACTTCCCCCAGAGATTCACCTCCACTGAAACTTCCCCCAGAGATTCACTGCACTGAAACTTCCCCCAGAGATTCACCTCCACTGAAACTTCCCCCAGAGATTCACTACACTGAAACTTCCCCCAGAGATTCACTGCACTGAAACTTCCCCAGAGATTCACCTCCACTGAAACTTCCCCAGAGATTCACTGCACTGAAACTTCCCCAGAGATTCACCTCCACTGAAACTTCCCCCAGAGATTCACTACACTGAAACTTCCCCCAGAGATTCACCTCCACTGAAACTTCCCCCAGAGATTCGCCTCCACTGAAACTTCCCCCAGAGATTCACCTCCACTGAAACTTCCCCCAGAGATTCACTACACTGAAACATCCCCCAGAGATTCACCTCCACTGAAACTTCCCCCAGAGATTCACTACACTGAAACTTCCCCCAGAGATTCACTGCACTGAAACTTCCCCCAGAGATTCACCTCCACTGAAACTTCCCCCAGAGATTCACTGCACTGAAACTTCCCCCAGAGATTCACTGCACTGAAACTTCCCCCAGAGATTCACCTCCACTGAAACTTCCTCCAGAGATTCACTGCACTGAAACTTCCCCCAGAGATTCACTGCACTGAAACTTCCCCCAGAGATTCACCTCCACTGAAACTTCCCCCAGAGATTCACTGCACTGAAACTTCCCCCAGAGATTCACTGCACTGAAACTTTCCTCAGAGATTCACTACACTGAAACTTCCCCAGAGATTCACTTCCACTGAAACTTTCCCTGGAGATTCGCCTCCACTGAAACTTCCCCCAGAGATTCACTGCACTGAAACTTCCCCCAGAGATTCACCTCCACTGAAACTTCCCCCAGAGATTCACTGCACTGAAACTTCCCCCAGAGATTCACTGCACTGAAACTTCCCCAGAGATTCACCTCCACTGAAACTTCCCCCAGAGATTCACTACACTGAAACTTCCCCCAGAGATTCACCTCCACTGAAACTTCCCCCAGAGATTCACTACACTGAAACTTCCCCCAGAGATTCACCTCCACTGAAACTTCCCCCAGAGATTCACTACACTGAAACTTCCCCCAGAGATTCACTGCACTGAAACTTCCCCCAGAGATTCACTACACTGAAACTTCCCCCAGAGATTCACTGCACTGAAACTTCCCCCAGAGATTCACCTCCACTGAAACTTCCCCCAGAGATTCACTGCACTGAAACTTCCCCCAGAGATTCACTGCACTGAAACTTCCCCCAGAGATTCACCTCCACTGAAACTTCCTCCAGAGATTCACTGCACTGAAACTTCCCCCAGAGATTCACTGCACTGAAACTTCCCCCAGAGATTCACCTCCACTGAAACTTCCCCCAGAGATTCACTGCACTGAAACTTCCCCCAGAGATTCACTGCACTGAAACTTTCCTCAGAGATTCACTACACTGAAACTTCCCCAGAGATTCACTTCCACTGAAACTTTCCCTGGAGATTCGCCTCCACTGAAACTTCCCCCAGAGATTCACTGCACTGAAACTTCCCCCAGAGATTCACCTCCACTGAAACTTCCCCCAGAGATTCACTGCACTGAAACTTCCCCCAGAGATTCACTGCACTGAAACTTCCCCCAGAGATTCACCTCCACTGAAACTTCCCCCAGAGATTCACTACACTGAAACTTCCCCCAGAGATTCACTACACTGAAACTTCCCCCAGAGATTCACCTCCACTGAAACTTCCCCCAGAGATTCACTACACTGAAACTTCCCCCAGAGATTCACTGCACTGAAACTTCCCCCAGAGATTCACCTCCACTGAAACTTCCCCCAGAGATTCACTACACTGAAACTTCCCCCAGAGATTCACCTCCACTGAAACTTCCCCCAGAGATTCACTACACTGAAACTTCCCCCAGAGATTCACCTCCACTGAAACTTCCCCCAGAGATTCGCCTCCACTGAAACTTCCCCCAGAGATTCACTTCCACTGAAACTTCCCTCAGAGATTCACCTCCACTGAAACTTCCCCCAGAGATTCACTGCACTGAAACTTCCCCCAGAGATTCACTGCACTGAAACTTCCCCCAGAGATTCACCTCCACTGAAACTTCCCCCAGAGATTCACTACACTGAAACTTCCCCCAGAGATTCACTGCACTGAAACTTCCCCCAGAGATTCACCTCCACTGAAACTTCCCCCAGAGATTCACTGCACTGAAACTTCCCCCAGAGATTCACTACACTGAAACTTCCCCAGAGATTCACCTCCACTGAAACTTCCCCAGAGATTCACTGCACTGAAACTTCCCCCAGAGATTCACTGCACTGAAACTTCCCCCAGAGATTCACTGCACTGAAACTTCCCCCAGAGATTCACCTCCACTGAAACTTCCCCCAGAGATTCACTGCACTGAAACTTCCCCCAGAGATTCACCTCCACTGAAACTTCCCCCAGAGATTCACTACACTGAAACATCCCCCAGAGATTCACTGCACTGAAACTTCCCCAGAGATTCACCTCCACTGAAACTTCCCCAGAGATTCACTGCACTGAAACTTCCCCAGAGATTCACCTCCACTGAAACTTCCCCCAGAGATTCACTGCACTGAAACTTCCCCCAGAGATTCACCTCCACTGAAACTTCCCCCAGAGATTCACTGCACTGAAACTTCCCCCAGAGATTCACTGCACTGAAACTTCCCCCTGAGATTCACCTCCACTGAAACTTCCCCCAGAGATTCACTGCACTGAAACTTCCCCCAGAGATTCACTGCACTGAAACTTCCCCCAGAGATTCACCTCCACTGAAACTTCCCCCAGAGATTCACTGCACTGAAACTTCCCCCAGAGATTCACCTCCACTGAAACTTCCCCCAGAGATTCACTACACTGAAACTTCCCCCAGAGATTCACTGCACTGAAACTTCCCCAGAGATTCACCTCCACTGAAACGTCCCCAGAGATTCACTGCACTGAAACTTCCCCAGAGATTCACCTCCACTGAAACTTCCCCCAGAGATTCACTACACTGAAACTTCCCCCAGAGATTCACCTCCACTGAAACTTCCCCCAGAGATTCGCCTCCACTGAAACTTTCCCCAGAGATTCACCTCCACTGAAACTTCCCCCAGAGATTCACTACACTGAAACTTCCCCCAGAGATTCACCTCCACTGAAACTTCCCCCAGAGATTCACTGCACTGAAACTTCCCCAGAGATTCACCTCCACTGAAACTTCCCCCAGAGATTCACTGCACTGAAACTTCCCCCAGAGATTCACCTCCACTGAAACTTCCCCCAGAGATTCACTGCACTGAAACTTCCCCCAGAGATTCACTGCACTGAAACTTCCCCCTGAGATTCACCTCCACTGAAACTTCCCCCAGAGATTCACTACACTGAAACTTCCCCCAGAGATTCACTGCACTGAAACTTCCCCCAGAGATTCACCTCCACTGAAACTTCCCCCAGAGATTCACTGCACTGAAACTTCCCCCAGAGATTCACCTCCACTGACACTTCCCCCAGAGATTCACTGCACTGAAACTTCCCCAGAGATTCACCTCCACTGAAACTTCCCCCAGAGATTCACTGCACTGAAACTTCCCCCAGAGATTCACCTCCACTGAAACTTCCCCCAGAGATTCACTGCACTGAAACTTCCCCCAGAGATTCACTGCACTGAAACTTCCCCCTGAGATTCACCTCCACTGAAACTTCCCCCAGAGATTCACTACACTGAAACTTCCCCCAGAGATTCACTGCACTGAAACTTCCCCCAGAGATTCACCTCCACTGAAACTTCCCCCAGAGATTCACTGCACTGAAACTTCCCCCAGAGATTCACCTCCACTGAAACTTCCCCCAGAGATTCACTACACTGAAACATCCCCCAGAGATTCACTGCACTGAAACTTCCCCAGAGATTCACCTCCACTGAAACTTCCCCAGAGATTCACTGCACTGAAACTTCCCCAGAGATTCACCTCCACTGAAACTTCCCCCAGAGATTCACTGCACTGAAACTTCCCCCAGAGATTCACCTCCACTGAAACTTCCCCCAGAGATTCACTGCACTGAAACTTCCCCCAGAGATTCACTGCACTGAAACTTCCCCCTGAGATTCACCTCCACTGAAACTTCCCCCAGATATTCACTACACTGAAACTTCCCCCAGAGATTAACTGCACTGAAACTTCCCCCAGAGATTCACCTCCACTGAAACTTCCCCCAGAGATTCACTGCACTGAAACTTCCCCCAGAGATTCACCTCCACTGAAACTTCCCCCAGAGATTCACTACACTGAAACTTCCCCCAGAGATTCACTGCACTGAAACTTCCCCAGAGATTCACCTCCACTGAAACTTCCCCAGAGATTCACTGCACTGAAACTTCCCCAGAGAATCACCTCCACTGAAACTTCCCCCAGAGATTCACTACACTGAAACTTCCCCCAGAGATTCACCTCCACTGAAACTTCCCCCAGAGATTTGCCTCCACTGAAACTTCCCCCAGAGATTCACCTCCACTGAAACTTCCCCCAGAGATTCACTACACTGAAACTTCCCCCAGAGATTCACCTCCACTGAAACTTCCCCCAGAGATTCACTACACTGAAACTTCCCCCAGAGATTCACTGCACTGAAACTTCCCCCAGAGATTCACCTCCACTGAAACTTCCCCCAGAGATTCACTGCACTGAAACTTCCCCCAGAGATTCACTGCACTGAAACTTCCCCCAGAGATTCACCTCCACTGAAACTTCCTCCAGAGATTCACTGCACTGAAACTTCCCCCAGAGATTCACTGCACTGAAACTTCCCCCAGAGATTCACCTCCACTGAAACTTCCCCCAGAGATTCACTGCACTGAAACTTCCCCCAGAGATTCACTGCACTGAAACTTTCCTCAGAGATTCACTACACTGAAACTTCCCCAGAGATTCACTTCCACTGAAACTTTCCCTGGAGATTCGCCTCCACTGAAACTTCCCCCAGAGATTCACTGCACTGAAACTTCCCCCAGAGATTCACCTCCACTGAAACTTCCCCCAGAGATTCACTGCACTGAAACTTCCCCCAGAGATTCACTGCACTGAAACTTCCCCCAGAGATTCACCTCCACTGAAACTTCCCCCAGAGATTCACTACACTGAAACTTCCCCCAGAGATTCACTACACTGAAACTTCCCCCAGAGATTCACCTCCACTGAAACTTCCCCCAGAGATTCACTACACTGAAACTTCCCCCAGAGATTCACTGCACTGAAACTTCCCCCAGAGATTCACCTCCACTGAAACTTCCCCCAGAGATTCACTACACTGAAACTTCCCCCAGAGATTCACCTCCACTGAAACTTCCCCCAGAGATTCACTACACTGAAACTTCCCCCAGAGATTCACCTCCACTGAAACTTCCCCCAGAGATTCGCCTCCACTGAAACTTCCCCCAGAGATTCACTTCCACTGAAACTTCCCTCAGAGATTCACCTCCACTGAAACTTCCCCCAGAGATTCACTGCACTGAAACTTCCCCCAGAGATTCACTGCACTGAAACTTCCCCCAGAGATTCACCTCCACTGAAACTTCCCCCAGAGATTCACTACACTGAACCTTCCCCCAGAGATTGACTGCACTGAAACTTCCCCCAGAGATTCACCTCCACTGAAACTTCCCCCAGAGATTCACTGCACTGAAACTTCCCCCAGAGATTCACTACACTGAAACTTCCCCAGAGATTCACCTCCACTGAAACTTCCCCAGAGATTCACTGCACTAAAACTTCCCCCAGAGATTCACTGCACTGAAACTTCCCCCAGAGATTCACTGCACTGAAACTTCCCCCAGAGTTTCACCTCCACTGAAACTTCCCCCAGAGATTCACTGCACTGAAACTTCCCCCAGAGATTCACCTCCACTGAAACTTCCCCCAGAGATTCACTGCACTGAAACTTCCCCCAGAGATTCACTGCACTGAAACTTCCCCCAGAGATTCACCTCCACTGAGACTTCCCCCAGAGATTCACTGCACTGAAACTTCCCCCAGAGATTCACCTCCACTGAAACTTCCCCCAGAGATTCACTACACTGAAACATCCCCCAGAGATTCACTGCACTGAAACTTCCCCAGAGATTCACCTCCACTGAAACTTCCCCAGAGATTCACTGCACTGAAACTTCCCCAGAGATTCACCTCCACTGAAACTTCCCCCAGAGATTCACTGCACTGAAACTTCCCCCAGAGATTCACTGCACTGAAACTTCCCCCTGAGATTCACCTCCACTGAAACTTCCCCCAGAGATTCACTACACTGAAACTTCCCCCAGAGATTCACTGCACTGAAACTTCCCCCAGAGATTCACCTCCACTGAAACTTCCCCCAGAGATTCACTGCACTGAAACTTCCCCCAGAGATTCACCTGCACTGAAACTTCCCCCAGAGATTCACTACACTGAAACTTCCCCCAGAGATTCACTGCACTGAAACTTCCCCAGAGATTCACCTCCACTGAAACTTCCCCAGAGATTCACTGCACTGAAACTTCCCCAGAGATTCACCTCCACTGAAACTTCCCCCAGAGATTCACTACACTGAAACTTCCCCCAGAGATTCACCTCCACTGAAACTTCCCCCAGAGATTTGCCTCCACTGAAACTTCCCCCAGAGATTCACCTCCACTGAAACTTCCCCCAGAGATTCACTACACTGAAACTTCCCCCAGAGATTCACCTCCACTGAAACTTCCCCCAGAGATTCACTACACTGAAACTTCCCCCAGAGATTCACTGCACTGAAACTTCCCCCAGAGATTCACCTCCACTGAAACTTCCCCCAGAGATTCACTGCACTGAAACTTCCCCCAGAGATTCACTGCACTGAAACTTCCCCCAGAGATTCACCTCCACTGAAACTTCCTCCAGAGATTCACTGCACTGAAACTTCCCCCAGAGATTCACTGCACTGAAACTTCCCCCAGAGATTCACCTCCACTGAAACTTCCCCCAGAGATTCACTGCACTGAAACTTCCCCCAGAGATTCACCTCCACTGAAACTTCCCCCAGAGATTAACTACACTGAAACTTCCCCCAGAGATTCACCTCCACTGAAACTTCCCCCAGAGATTCACTACACTGAAACTTCCCCCAGAGATTCACCTCCACTGAAACTTCCCCCAGAGATTCACTACACTGAAACTTCCCCCAGAGATTCACCTCCACTGAAACTTCCCCCAGAGATTCGCCTCCACTGAAACTTCCCCCAGAGATTCACCTCCACTGAAACTTCCCCCAGAGATTCACTGCACTGAAACTTCCCCCAGAGATTCACCTCCACTGAAACTTCCCCCAGAGATTCACTACACTGAAACTTCCCCCAGAGATACACTACACTGAAACTTCCCCCAGAGATTCACTACACTGAAACTTCCCCCAGAGATTCACCTCCACTGAAACTTCCCCAGAGATTCGCCATGGTGTGAGGAGCGAACACTGCGGGAGAGCAAGCAAGTGAAGTCTCCTCCCTCTGATACCCTCGGTAAGGAGCACAAGCCCGATTTGTTACATTAATCGTTGTGTTGAATTGGAAGCCAATTTTCAGAAAGAGCAAAGAGAGAGGGAAAGAATTTGAATGTGGGATTAGGGGGAGTTCAACTCATGAGAATCTGGAAAACTCTCCTGTGGGTCTTGCTGGAGGAGGTGGTGCCTCTGTCCTCATTACCCCTCCTGGGGAGGGCTGTCAGGGTGCAGAGTCACCCTGTCCAAGTGGGCTGTTGATTTTGGACTGTCCCATCCTGCAGCTAAGATGATCTCTGTCCTGAATACTCCTCCTGGGGAGGGCTGTCAGGGTGCAAGGACCCTTTGGGAGGTGGCTACTGATCTCGACCAGCTCCAGCCTGCAGTTAAAATGACCTCTGTCTTGTCTGTTTCCAGCGGGTGATGAGGTTGTGGCTTTTCGGGAAGAGGTGGAGGAGATCAACAGGAAGGTTAAAACTTTCATGGTGGGAGACTCGAACGAAGATCAGGAGCAGCCTGCCTCGGCAAAGAGAAACAGTCAAACAAAGATAAAAGGTGAACTGTCTTTCTTTCTTTTTAAATCTTTTTATTAGTTTTAAACAAACATAAATGAAACATGAATACAAAGTGTTTGAGAGTACATAATTAATAGTTTAAATAGACATTCAGATATATAATAATAATAATATATAACCTCTCAAACAGAACATTAATGAACAAAGAAGTAAAAAGAAAAAAAAAGAAAGACCCCAAAAAAAAGAGAGAATAAAAAAAAAACACTAACCAACATGGGCCATTGAATAATATTAAGTACATATACAGTAGTGCCAATAAGTCTAAACCTCCATCCAAATAATTAAGGATAATATAAGTAAGGTTTAGGAAAAGACAATTCAACTCGTATGAAAATGTTAAATAAATGGTCTCCAAGTTTCTTCAAATTTAACTGAAGGATCAAAAACCACACTTCTAATTTTTTCTAAACTCAAACAAAAAATAGTTTGAGAAAACCACTGAAGTACTGGAGGATTAATTTCTTTCCAATTCAATAAAATAGATCTTCTAGCCATTAATGTAACAAATGCAATCATTCATTGAGATGAAGCGGATAAACGGTTATTATCCGTCATTGGTAAACCGAAAATTGCAGTAAGAGGATGCGGTTGGAAATTAATATTTAAAACTCTTGAAATAATACTGAAAATATCTTTCCAATAATTTTGTAAACAAGGACAAGACCAGAACATATGAGTCAATGAAGCAACATCAGAATGACATCTATCGCAGGTTGAATTAAGATGAGAATAAAATCGAGCCAGTTTATCCTTAGACATATGAGCTCTATGTACAACCTTAAATTGTATTAGGGCATGTTTAGCACAAATAGAGGATGAATTTACCAATAATAAAATTTTATCCCATTGCTCAGTAGATATAGGACAATTCAACTCTTCTTGCCATTCCTTCTTAATTTTTTCTGATACATCTGACTGTAAATTCATGATCATCTTATAAATGATGGCTACTAAACCCTTTTGATAAGGATTAAGGGCTAAAATTCTTTATGTAATGTCCAATGGACATTCTTTCGAAAAAGACTAACTCATTATACAAAAAATTTCTAACTTGCAAATATCTAAAAAAATGGGTTTTAGGTAAATTATATTTATTAGATAACTGTTCAAAGGACATAATGTTATCATCCAGAAACAAATCACGAAAACATGTTATACCTTTTGTTTTCCATAAAAGAAAAGCTTGATCCATAGATAAAGGCCGAAAAAAATAATTAGATATTATAGGACATGATAAAATAAATTTATTCAAACCAAAAAATTTACGAAATTGAAACCAAGTTCGTAATGTATAGGATTAGTTATCTGTTTATTCAATTTGAATAAAGAAAAAGGAAGTGAAGATCCTAAGATTGAAATCAGTGAAAAATCTTGCACAGATTTACATTCCAAATTTACCCATTGTGGGCAAGTAGCTATAGTCCATTCTTGTGTCCAGAATATTAAATACCGTATATTGACTGCCCAATAGTAAAATCTTAAGTTTGGTAAAGCCAAGCCGCCCTCCTTCTTAGGCTTCTGTAAATATTTTTTGCCCAATCTAGGATTTTTGTTCTGCCACAAGTAAGAAGATATTTTGGAGTCAATAATATCAAAGAAAACTTTAGGAATAAAAATTGGTAATGCTTGAAATAAAAATAAGAATTTAGAATAAAATATAATAAATTAATCTTATATGTATTTCTTCATCTAAAATACCAGAATGTGTTATTTCTTTAGATGCTGAAAAAGCATTTAATAGAGTTGAATGGCCATATTTATTTACTACAATGCAACAATTTAATTTTAGTTCAAAATTTATATCATGGATTAAATTAATTTACCATAAACCTTTAGCTTCAGTTTTTACCAATAATTAAAGATCCCCTTTTTTTCAGCTATTTCATGGTACATGGCAAGGTTGCCCTTTAAGTCTTTTACTATTTGACATCGCTTTAGAACCTTTGGCTATAGCTATTCGTGAATCACCTAATATTCTGGGTATTACCCGTGGGGAGAGGACGTATAAAGTATCATTATATGCTGATGATTTGTTATTATATATATCTGACCCTGAAAGATCTATTCCTGCTATTTCGTCTTTGCTTGCTCAATTTAGTAATTTTTCTGGTTATAAATTGAATTTTAACAAGAGTGAACTATTCCCATTAAATACGCAAGTTCCAATTTATAAACATTAACCATATAAAATTGTTACAGATTATTTTACTTACTTAGGTATTAAAATTACTAAAAAACATAAAGATTTATTTAAGGTTAACTTTTTACCTTTAATTGATCAAATTAAGCAACTTGGTCAGGCATGGGCAAACTACGGCCTGGGGGCCATATGCGGCCCGTTAAGCTTTTTAATCCGGCCCGCAGAACTTAATGAAATTATATTAATAAACCTTGTTAACGTTTTTTCCCCGCAATTCTGGCGTTTTCCCAATAGACGACGCACTCTATATACATTGACCTTTGTTGAGGTGCAGCGTATTACTCCACATTTGCACTTTACTCTGTGACCTTGTGGCGACCCATTTCCTGGCACATCCGAACCGGCTCACAATTAGCCAGCGTTCCGGCTAAGGGAGATAGCCTGCGGGGATTTGCGAGCACAGAGCTTTGGAGCCTCTGCGCCACTGGGGGCAGGTTGAGGGAGGCTTAAAAGTGAGGCTGGGGATTTCGAATAAAGTTTTTTCCTTCGACTGCAGTTACCGACTCCGTGTCGTAATTTTAGCGCTGCACGTAGCACACCGCTACGACCTCTCATCCCTTCTGTAAAGATGAGTGGAGCTAAGAAAAGAAAAGTGGATAGAGAATGTCGGGTGTTTAATAAGGAGTGGAGTGGACAACTAAATATCTTTTTACCGAACACCGATCAGCTGCTGTATGCCTGATATGCCAAGAGACTGTGGCGGTTTTTAAAGAATATAATATCCCATGATATTTTATTTTCTCTTATGAGGTGTATTACCAAAACACTCCATCCATCTGCTCCTGGTCCGGCCCCCCTGTCAAATTTTAGAACCCTTTGTGGCCCACAAGTCAAAAAGTTTGCCCACCCCTGTATTAGGTGGTCTCCACTATCTTTGTCATTAGTTGGTAGAGTTAAAAGGTGAACTGTCATTCCTTGGGAATTATGAGGTTTCCTCATTCCCCCTTGTAGAATCAGGTTTGTGAGTCTGGCAAGTGAGACGGAAGACACTGACTGTGAATAGGTATATTAATCATTAATGTCCGAACAGTAAAAATTCAACCGAGCATTCCTGTTCCCCAAGGTACAGAAACCACAAAGCTGAATTCAACAAATATACTTGGCTAAGAGCACGCACAGAGCATAACTTCTCAATGGTCATGTGCCCCACTTGCCTTAAACAAAGGAAGAGAGAAAGGCACCTCCCACCTGTGCTCTCTACACACCCAGGACATTTGAAACTGGACAGCAGGCAGCTAACCAATGGGAAAAGCAGCTGCAGTTTCTAAACTAACCGATCACGACGGGAGTGAGTTTTGACAATCAGAATAAGCCATGCTCCCCACAGGGGTCACCTCCCCATCACTCAGGCCTCATCCAGCCAAGCCTTTCCTCCACCCGACTTGGTTTTTGTATCAACACCACCGGACATCAAAGCACCTTCGAACACCCCCGCACCGCCCCCCCCCCCCCAACACCAAGCCCTGAGATTTATTTTATTTTGAGATCTGGGAATTTCTCTCATATCCAACATTTTATGACATACACGAAACACTGAGGAAACAAAGCAAGTCAGGCAGCATCTATGGAGGGAAATGGACAGTCAGAATTTTCAGCCGACACCCTTCGTCGGGAATACCGGAGGGCATGGATCAAAAGGAATAAGATTCACCTTTATTTGTCACTTGTATATTGAAACATTGAAACAGACTGTGAAATGTATTGTTTGCATCAGTGACCAGCACAAGCCCAGGGTGTACTGAGGGCTGTCTGCAAGTGTCACCACATTCCCAGCACTAACACTGCATGCTCACTACCTACTCCCTGCCCATTACATTAGGGCAGCAATGAAGATCCTCCATCTCTGGTGGTGTTCAGGGCTTCGTTCATCATGTCCGTGGCTTCCTCTCTGTCGGTCGTGCAAGTTCTGGATCGAGGCTCAGGAATACCGCCACACTCAGATGTAGAAGGATTCTTCATTGCTGTTTCCATAAAATTTTGTTTGACCAGTCAGAGTCGTTGGCCCTGAGCTGAACCCCTGAGCCTGGAGGACTGGTGGACCACTCTCAGTCTGGCCTTTACCCTTTGACCTGTTGGCATGGGTGACCCTACCTGACCCCAGCCAACATAGCTCTCCAGGTCATTGAGGCACGCGAGCCTCCAATCCCAGTGACAAGGTTCTGGTCCTCTTGGAGGTTACGAACTCTCATCCGTACGTTTTTGGAATGTGGGAGGAAACCAGTCATGGGGGAGAACGTGCAAACTCTTCACAGACAGCAGCAGTCGCTGGTGTTTTTAAGATTGTGCTAACTGCCTTTGCATTGGTCTGGGGTCATGTGTGGGACATACCAAGGGCCAGATTTCCTTTCCAGAGGGACTGTAGTAAGTGAGGTGGTGGCTTTATCATTACTAATGCCTATACTTTATTAAAATTCCAGACTTTGGTGAGATTTGAACTTACGTCACTGAACTGCCCTGGCTTCGGGGTGACTAGTCCAACACTAAACCACTGCACCAGTTTCGTGCCTTGTCCTCTGTTTGGCTGCCTTTCCCCCACCTCCAAAGCTCTTTCCGTTCCTGGAAAAGATCGGGTCACTCCGCCTTTCACACTTTCCAAATGATCACAGTTTGCACCCCACTCTCCAGGTTAAAAGTCATTCACAACTCCTATCAAACCCCGGAGTAACGGTCACAATCCTGCCGCAGGATATTGGCTTTGTGTATTTTTAATCTGTCATAGCCTTTTAAAAAATTTGTCAGTTATACATCGAAACATAAGACCGTAGGCATAGGAGCAGAATTAGGCCATTTGGCCCATCAAGTCTGCTCCACCATTCAATTATGGCTGATCTTTTTTTCCCCGTCTCAACCCCATTCCCCGGCCTTCTCCCAGTAACCTCTTTTGCCATTTCCAATAATCTCTGTCTTAAATATACCCAACGACCTGGCCTCCACAGATGCCTGCGGTAACAAATTCCACAAATTCACTGCCCTCTGGCTAAGGAAATTTCTCCATATCTTTGTTTTAAATGGATGCCGCTCTATCCTGACGCTCTGCCCTCTTGACCTAGACTCCCTCACCATGAGGAACATCCTTTCTGCGTCTATTCTGTCTGGGCCTTTCCACATTTGATAGGTTTCAGTGAGATCCCCCCTCAGCCTTCTAAATTCTGGTGAGCACAGACCAGAGCCATCAAACGTTCCTCGTATGATTACCCTTTCATTCTCGGAATTATCCTTGTGAACCTCCTCTGGGCCCTTTCTGATGGCGGCACACCTTTTCTTAAATGAAGGGTGCGAAGCTGTTCACAATACTCAAGGTGAGGTCTCACACGTGAAATGCATGGTCTGCGGCAAATCAAATCAGCGAGGATAATGCTGGGTCGCCCGCAAGTGTTCCACGCTTCTGGTGCCAAAATAGCATGCCCACAAATGACTAGGCCTGACCTTTATGTCTTTGGAATGTGAGAGGAAACCGGGAGCACCAGCGTTTTCACTCAAGCTCTGACCAGCCACCTGAATCCCAAACGGACGCAAAGGAGTTCTGGACTAAGCTTGAGCTGGAGGCTTGTGGGACCAGGAGGTGGAGGCCTCAGGCCTCAATCACCAGGCCTCAGATGGGTAATGAGAGACGTGCCAAGGCTCCCCAGGGCAAAGCAGCAGCGTTTACCTGTAATAGTGAACTGACAGCCCTGTTCTCCCTTTCAGCTCTGTCCCAGAAGAAGCTCATCGATGAGGATGATCCAGAAGAGGAGGAGGAAGATGAAGATGAGGAAGATGAAGACGAGGAGGACGAGGGCGAAGAGGAGGAGGAGGACGAGAGGGAAGGGGGGGAAAGCATCTCTCCACAGACCAACACTGGCAAGCAAACAGACCCTGTCCCTGCTAAAATTTCCTGTGATGTGAGCCATGGTTTTTTAATCTCTTTCCTGTCTTCTTTTCTTTCCACCTCCCCTTTCCGGTTCATATTGGGGCTCTGTGAGTAGATGGTAGGAGACAATGTCAACCTGGGAATCGGTGAATTTGCTTTCCAGAGGCATGGGATGGGACAGGAGGTTGCTAGAAGGCAGGCTGGCCAAGGATAGGTAGAAAGGTGGGGGCAAGTAGAAGAGGAGCATGATATGCCCCCCCCCCCATCCCAGAGAGAGAGCATGAACACCTGAACACTGGCCAGGAGCAGGATGTCTGAGATCTTGCCCAACCTGATCTTGACCAAGGGGCTTGTGACATTTGTTACCAATTTACAGACGAACAAAGAGTGCAGGGAGAAGGGATAATCGGAAGACCACAGTCTATGTGGATTGGTAATAATATCTCCTCCTCGCTGACGATCAACAATGGTGCACCTCAGGGATGAGTGCTTAGCCCACTGCTCTATTCTCTATACACCCATGACTGTGTGGCTAGGCACAGGCCAAATGCCATCTATAAATTTGCTGATGATACAACTATTGTTGGTAGAATCTTAGCTGGAGACGAGAGAGCGTACAGGAGCAAGACAAACCAGCTGGTTGAGTGGTGTTGCAGCAAAAATCTTGCACTCAACATCAGTAAGACTAAAGAGCTGATTGCGGACTTCAGAGAGGCTAGGACGAGGGAACATGAACCAAACCTCACAGAGGGATCGGAAGTGGAGAGAGTGAGCAGCTTCAAGTTCCTGGGTGTCAAGATCTCTGAGGATTTAACCTGGTCCCAACATGTTGATGCAGCTATAAAGAAGGCAAGGCAGTAGTTATATTTCATTAGGAGTTTGAGGAGATTTGGTTTGTCACTCAAAACACTCAAAAACTTCTACAGATGTGCTGCAGAGAGCATTCTGACAGGCTGCATCACCGTCTGATATGGGGGGGGGGGGTGGCCACTGCACGGGATTGAAGTAAGCTGCAAAAAGTTTTAAAATTTGTCAGCTCCATCATGGGCATGGTATCCAAAACATCTTCAGGTGTCTCAGAAAGGCAGTGTCCATGATTAAGGACGTCCAGCACCCAGGGATGCCCTTTACTCACTGTTACCATCAGGGAGGAGGTACAGAAGCCTGAAGGCACACACTCAGCGATTCAGGAACAGCTTCTTCCCATCTGCCATCCGATTCCTAAATGGACATTGAACCCATGAACACCACCTCACTTTTTTTATTATTTCTGTTTCTGTACTATTTTTAATTTAACTATTTAATATATATATACACACACACGTATTGTAATTGATTTACTTTTTTTTCTGTATTATCGTGTATTTCATTGTAGTGCAGCTGCTAAGTTAACAAATTTCATGATATGTGCCAGTGATATTAAACCTGATTCTGATTCTGGTAGTTTATATTGTCATGAGAGATCAGCGTGATAGCTGGTGCTGGGAGTCCCGAAAGCTGTTATTACCTGCCTAGTGCTGGGGTTAAGGACATCGCCTTGAGATTGGAGTGAAAGAAGGGAAGATCTGAAATGGTCCAAATCAAAGTGGATGGAACTGGAGTGAGATCAAGATAAATAACAGTCGGGCAGGAGATGTTCATGGGAAATTGACTCCAAAGATGGGGGCGATGGAGTTATTCAGTTGGAGAGACTCCACAAGGACCAATGTGTTGGCAAATTGCATACCGTTCTGGGCACCCCATTATAGGAAGACGTTGAGCCTTTGGAAAGGATGCAGAAGAAGTTTACCACGATATCGCTTGGATTAGAAGGGATGTGCTAAAGATGAGAAATTAGACAAAGTTGGGTTTTCTCTGGAGGCTGAGGGGAGACCTGATAGAGGTTTATAAGATTATGAGAGGCATAGAGAGAGTAGACAGACCGTATCTTTTTCCCAGGGTTGAAATAACTAATGCCAGATATCATGGATTTAAGGTGAGAGGAGGTAATTTCAAAGGAGATGTGAGGGGCAAGTTTTTTTACACAGAGTAGAAGGGGTCTGGAATGTGCTGTCTGGGGTGGTGGTAGAGGCAAAAAGATTAGAGACTTAAGAAACATTTAAATATATGTACAAGTGAAAGGAAAATGGAAGGATGTTGACATTGCGTAGGCACATGGGATTAGTCTAGTTGGCCATTTGATCACTAATTTAATTGGGTCAGCACAATATTGTGGGCCAAAGGGCCTGATCCTGTGCTGTACTGTTCTATGTTCTAAATTACAAACGTTGTACAGAGGTGCAGGAAGGCTTCAGGTGAGGGCAAATTAATGTGTGTATTTAAATAACAAAAGCAGAATAAAGTCATATAGGTTGTCTCAGACTACAGGGGTGGCACGGTAGCATAGTGGCTAGCACAGCGCTTTACAGTACTGGCGACCACGGTTCGATTCCCGCCGCTGTCTGTAAGGAGTTTATACATTTCCCCCGTGACTGCCTAAGTTTCCTCCGGGTGCTCTGGTTTCCTCCCACAGTCCAAATCTGTACTGGTTGGTAGGTTAATTAGTTATTGTAAATTGTCGCCTGATTAGGATCGGTTAAATTGTTGGCTGCTGGGTGGTGGGGCCGGAAGGGCCGATTCAGAGTCAGAATCAGGTTTATTATCACCGGCACGTGTCGTGAAATCTGTTAAATTAGCAGCAGCACTTCAATGCAATACATAATATAGAAGAAGAAAAAAATAATAAAATAATAATCATAATAAATAAATCAAGTACATTATACGTATATTAAATAGATTTTAAAAATCGTGCAAAAAACAGAAATCACATATATTTAAAAAGTTAGGTAGTGTTCACGGGTTCAACGTCCATTTAGGAATTGGATGGCAGAGGGGAAGAAGCTGTTCCTGAATCGCTGAGTGTGTGTCTTCAGGCTCCTGTACCTCCTCCCTGATGGCAGAGGGGAAGAAGCTGTTCCTGAATCACTGAGTGTGTGTCTTCAGGCTCCCGTACCTCCTCCCTGATGGCAGAGGGGAAGAAACTGTTCCTGAATCGTTGAATGTGTGTCTTCAGGCTCCTGTACCCCCTCCCTGATGGCAGAGGGGAAGAAGCTGTTCCTGAATCGTTGAGTGTGTGTCTTCAGGCTCCTGTACCCCCTCCCTGATGGCAGAGGGGAAGAAACTGTTCCTGAATCGTTGAATGTGTGTCTTCAGGCTCCTGTACCCCCTCCCTGATGGCAGAGGGGAAGAAGCTGTTCCTGAATCGTTGAGTGTGTGTCTTCAGGCTCCTGTACCTCCTCCCTGATGGCAGAGGGGAAGAAGCTGTTCCTGAATCGCTGAGTGTGTGCCTTCAGACTTCTGTACCTCCTACCTGATGGTAACAGTGAGAAAAGGGCATGCCCTGGGTGCTGGAGGTCCTTAATAGCGGACGCTGCCTTTCTGAGACACCGCTCCCTAAAGATGTCTGGGTACTTTGTAGGCTAGTACCCAAGATGGAGCTGACTAAATTTATAGCCCTCTGTGGCTTCTTTCGGTTATGTGCTATACCTCAGTAAAAATTTTTTTAAAATAAACCAATCCAAGAAAGGAAGTGGGCGGGGAAGGTGAAGAATATGACTTTAACATCTTGAGGTTGAGAAAGCTGCGTCTGCGTCAGTGATGTAATTATCCTTCGCTCAGGAGAAGTCTTTTATTCATTAATTTTGCTCGAACTTTGCCCGGTCACTGCATCAATGACACCTTGTCTTTTTATCCAGGAGGTCTCCAAAGCGGAGAGCGTCCCGGTTAAAGTCGGTAATCTGGAAGATTTTGCGTTCAAACCTGCACCCCAGGGAACCGTGGTGAAATGTCGGATCACGCGGGACAAAAAGGGAATGGATAAGGGAATATTCCCAACCTACTACCTCCACATGGAGAGAGACGACGGGAAAAAGGTACTGGTTAAACCACTGACTCTGATGGAATGGGTGGAGATACAGGCGGATTGGCTTTGACCAGACTCCCAGTCCTGGAGACGTTCTGCACTTGCTGCATCCCGTGGGCAGGGGGGTTCCTTCCGGGGCCGGCTGGGGGCCAAAACCTGCCAATCAGACTGAGCCCAGCAAGGTGGATTTCCTGAAATGTGACTCTTTCCCGTCGGATGTCCTCTTCATTGTCTAAATTATCATGCGTCATCTGTGATCTCTGTGTGGGAGGGTTTGCACCTCCTCCTGCCCGCAAGCCATCGGACAACAAGTTGGCAACCTGTTCCGCCTGGTCTATGAGCGCTGTCAATTCCGTGGAGTGACCTGGCAGAAGCCACTAAACTCAGAGTGAAGTGAGAGAGTGAGGGAGGGAGAGAGAGAGGGGGGGCAGAGTGAGAGTGAGAGAGACTCAGAGAGAGAGTGTGTGAGAGAGAGAGAGACTCAGAGAGAGAGTGTGTGTGTGAGAGAGAGACTCAGAGAGACAGAGTGAGAGAGAGAGTGTGTGAGAGAGAGAGACTCAGAGAGACAGTGTGAGAGAGAGAGAGAGACTCAGAGAGAGTGTGTGTGTGTGTGTGAGAGAGGGAGACAGAGAGACAGAGTGAGAGAGAGAGTGTGAGAGAGAGGGAGACAGAGAGACAGTGCGAGAGAGAGAGTGTGAGAGAGAGAGACTCAGAGAGAGAGAGAGAGAGACAGTGAGAGAGAGAGAGAGAGTGTGAGAGAGAGGGAGACAGAGAGACAGAGTGAGAGAGAGAGAGTGTGAGAGAGAGGGAGATAGAGAGACAGTGAGAGAGAGAGTGTGAGAGAGAGGGAGACAGAGAGACAGTGCGAGAGAGAGAGTGTGAGAGAGAGGGAGACAGAGAGACAGTGCGAGAGAGAGAGAGAGTGTGAGAGAGAGAGACTCAGAGAGAGAGTGAGAGAGAGAGAGTGAGAGAGAGAGACTCAGAGAGAGAGTGTGTGTGTGTGAGAGAGAGAGAGAGAGAGAGAGACAGAGTGAGAGAGAGAGAGAGTGTGAGAGAGAGGGAGGCAGAGAGACAGTGAGAGAGAGAGAGTGTGAGAGAGAGGGAGACAGAGAGACAGTGAGAGAGAGAGAGTGTGAGAGAGAGGGAGACAGAGACAGAGTGCGAGAGAGAGAGAGAGTGTGAGAGAGAGAGACTCAGAGAGACAAGAGTGAGAGAAGGAGAGAGAGAGAGAGTGAGAGAGAGAGAGAGTAACAGTGATACTGAAAGCCTCAGAGACAGAGTTCACTCAGCAGCTCCATGTAATACAAGGGTTCCCAACCTTTTTCATGCCATGGACCCCTGACATTAACTGAAGGGTTCGTGGACCCCCTGATGTAATGGAATGGTTTGAGTAATCCTGTGATGGCCCAGCACATAACGGGCATGGCCAATTCCATCTCCCTTTGGAATGCAGCAGTCGGTACAATAACCCAATTCTGGGAAACGTGCACTGGCACCTTGTGACAACAAACATTAAGGGGGGAGTCCCCATGGGTTGACTCCCACCGGGTGGAGGGCGGTGGGTCAGTGGTAACAGGGCACCGTGGGGAATGCAGGTGGGCAGCGGACTGGACTCTGTCCGCGGAAACTGTGAATTCCCCAAACCAGGAGCGGACAATGCCTGTCGTGTGATCACTTTCTCAGATTTTCTTGATGGCCGGCCGCAAACGGAAGAAGAGTAAAACGTCCAACTATGTCATCTCCACAGACCCGACGAACCTGTCCCGTGGCGGAGAGAGCTTCATTGGCAAGCTGAGGTGAGCCAGGCCACAAAGGTGTAAACATTTCTTTATCCGTTCGCCTATGCCCCTCCCCACCCCACCCCGCCATTCCCCAACACCAACTCCCTGGGGGAGGGATAGCATCCTCAGATGGGGAAGCCACATCACTATCACGACAATACCGTAGGCTGACCCCTCTGTGGTCATCTCCTGCTGCGCTGGAGCTCTCCCAGCATCTGAGATGCTCCGTCAGAAGTGTTCTGGAGTTCTGTCCGCTCGCCTGGACGAGAGTAACGAACCCAAGAGAGTCACTTTCAAGGACTCTTCATCTCAGGTCCTCGTTATTTATTGCTACTTATTTATACTTGCATCTGCACAGCTTGTTATCCTGTTTATTGTCACTCTTCTATAGATTTGTTGAGTATGTCCACAAGAAAATAAATCTCAGCGTTGTATATGGTAATATACAAATTTACTCTCACTCTTTGATAATAAAATTTACTTTGAACTTTTGAGTAATGCTAAAAGCAGTGAAGAACTTAAAACGTAGAAGGGGACAGGACAGCAGAGGCCCTTGACCCATGACCTTTGAACTCTTCCCTTCAGCATAGTCCTCCATTTTTCTTTCATCTATGTGCCTATCCAAGGGTCTCTTTAATGTCTCTAGTATAGCAGCGTATTCCACTCGCCCACATAGTTTCTATGCAAAAAAAGAAACTACCTCTGACCTATCCCCTGCGCTTTCCTACACTCACCTGAAAATGATGCCCTCTCATGTTATTGTGTGTAGTTCTGGTGGTGTCATCGCAGGAAAGATGAGGCGGCTTTGGAGAGGGTGCAGGAGGAGTTTGCCTGGATTAGAGGCCGCGAGCTAGGAGGCGAGGTTGCACAAACTTGAGTCATTTCCTCTGGAGAGTCAGAGGCTTAGGGTTCAGAGGCGTGGAGAAAAGTTGGAATATCAAATACCAGAGGTCATGCAGGGTCTCAGCTCGAAACGGCATCGGTTTATTCTCTCCATCAACGCTGCCTGACCTGCTGAGTTCCTTCAGCGTTTTGTGAGCTCAGCAACGTCCAGGATAAAGTAGCCTTTATGTTATATTTTAGATTTATGTTTACAATGTGTGAGATTTTTGTATCTAAACTTTTTTTCCACAGTGGCTGCACAGCATTCCACTTACAGGATACACTATAGCAGGGTCTTCCCTCTTTCCTTCCTCCCTCCCTCCCTCCTTCCCTACCTCCCCTCCCTCTTCCCTTCCTTCCTTCCCTCCTCCCTCCCTCCTTCCCCTCTTTCCTTCCTCCCTCCTTCCCCTCTTTCCTTCCTCCCTCCTTCCCTTCCTTCCCTACCTCCATCCTTCCCTCCCTCTTTCCCTCTTCCCTTTTTTCCCTCTCTCCTTCCTTCCCTCCTTCCTCCCTCTTTCCCTCCTTCCGAGCCCTCAGGTCAGACAGCGCTGTTGAGGTGAATTCCAGACACTCAGGTCAGGCAGCATTGGTGAGCACGTTGGACAGCATCACTGAGGAGAGGAATGTTTCAGGTCGATGGCCTTGCATCAGAATCAGGATCATTTGGAACCGAGATTTACTGAAAGGGAGAGCAGGAAGCTTCCAAGAGGACCTCAACCTCATCGTAGGGTTTGGAGGCTTGTGTGCCTCCATGACCTGGAGAACTATGTTGGATGGAGTCGGGGCTTTATCCTTTGACTCTTGGTAGGGTCACCCATGCCAAACAGGTCAAAGGGTAGAGGTCAGACTAAGAGTGGTCCACCGGTCCTCCAGGTTTGGAGGTTCAGCTCAGGGATAACTACCCTGATTGGTCAACAAACAATTGTTACGGAAACCAAGACTCCTTCTACATCTGAGTGTGACGGTATTCCTGAGTCTCCACCCGGGATTTGTGTGACTGAAGACCGGGAGGAAGCTACGGACACGATGGAGGAAGCCCTGAACACCGCCAGAGATGGAGGATCTTCATCGCTGCCCTAAATGTTATCGCCATGATTGGGCTGGGGCTGGTGGGGAGGGGAGGAGGAGGGGCATCAGAGTGAGGAGAGGTAAGAGGGGAGCCAGAATAGGGAATGGAAAAAGAGAGAAAGGGAAGGGGGAAGAAACTGTGAGTCAGACAGTCATGAGTGGAGAGTTGGACAGAGCATTTCATTTGAAGATTGTGGGGTAGAGATATCAGGAAGTGCTGAAGAAATTGGAAGTCGTCAATAGGAGTTGGTTTTGGGGGGATAGGAGAGTTGTATGGAGGAAGGTGAATGGCAGGCTTCTGGTGAACAGGAGAATAAAGGGTTGTTGTGACTTATTTTCCAGTGATGGATTCAGGATATACTGCAAATATAAAATGGAAAGAAGAGTTTAAGGTATTGCTGGGTTTGAATGTGGACAGGTTTCTGATATCAGTCTGATTAGATTTACTAAAGTCAGTGTATAAAGTGCATGATTTTATAAGAACGGATTCGTTGATTGTTGATAAACTAAAATTTGTCACTTCAGTGGCAGATGTGGTAAACTGTACAGCGCAAACTAAAAGCAGGACAGAAAAATTAAAATTATATCAAAAGCTGCAGAAAAAAAAATCTAGAAATAAAAGATTTAAATCTAGAAGTTGTTAATGATGCTTTAAAGGAGGGGTAAATAATATTCAGACTTCAAAGAAAGGATGTTAATTTTTTTTCTATTTTTTTACAATGGAATGCTAGAAGTTTGTTAACTGATGTTCAGAGAAGGATTGTTAATGTATTTTCTCTTTTCTTGTTGTTTTAACGTCCTACAATGGAATGCTAGAAGTTTGTTAACTGATGTTCAGAGAAGGATTGTTAATGTATTTTCTCTTTTCTTGTTGTTTTAACGTCCTACAATGGAACGCTAGAAGTTTGTTAGCTGATAGTCAGGGGATTTGAATGCTCGTTGTACAATGTGAGGTTGTAGTGACACGGATGTGAAAGGGATGGTGGAGGAAAACTTTCTGGAAGAAAAAAATATTTGATGTTTGAACGACGCTCAGTAGGTGGCGCTAATGCACCTCTGCCAACCGCCATTAAACATTACCAGAAGAGAAGGTATGAAATTACTGGATGTTACAGAAATCAATGTTCATGCCTTCAGGATGGAGGCTACCTGGATGGAATATGAGGTGTTCCTCCTCCAGTCTGTGAGTGGCCTCATCATGCCAAAGCGAAGGCCATGGACTGACATGTCAGAATGGGAAGTAGAATTAAAATAGGCTGTTACTGGGAAATCCTGATTGATAGGATACGAATAATCTGTCTCCAATTGGAGTAGAGTTCCAAGGCTCTCAATCCTCTTGAACGAAATGATGATGTAAAATCTTTGTCTTAAATGGGTAAGGCCTTATTTATTTTCAAACAATGGTTTTTGTTCTGTTCTCTCACAAAGGGAAACAGGCTCTCAGCATCTACCCTGTCCAGGCCCTTCAGGGTCTTAAACATTTGAATAAGATGACTTTTCTAAACTCCAGCAGACACATTATATATATGTTGCAGTCTGGGGAAAAGCACACACTCAGGACAACAAAAACTTTTTCCGGTTTTAATTCCTTTATCTGTTTTAGACGTTTAAGTGCCAGAAGAAGGTCTTAAAACAAAACGAACGACTTTACAGTCAGATCCTGCCGTTACAACCTCCGTTTAACCTTCAATCCACACACTTGTATCTCGACTAATTGTGCATGCAGTATAAAAATACAAAGAAAACCGCACAGAACTAATTCTGTACTAATACGGTAGTGGCAATTTCACTCGGCCGGTGAGGAACTTTGCAAGCCACGCTATCCAGCGTCGAGTTCTCTACTCGTGAAAATCTTTCCTCACCGAGCCCAGTATCTCTGGGGGAACTTGATTCCCACGCCCCAACAGCTTCTGAGGCAGAAAACAAAATGGTCTCCCCACTATTCCGCGCATGCGTAATGATGTCACCATCTCCACTTAAAGGCATAGACAACTATTCTTAGCATTACCTGAATGGATGCCTGAGTACATTTTTTAACGATAACGAATAGCATTCGATGGCCACCCAGTTACATATATATATAGCCAGGGTGCCAGACATGGAGCGGAGAGCGAGTTTGCAAAACTGGCGGGAGCAAAGGATGTTGGGAATGGTGAGGGTAGAGCGCCGCGGGAGGGGCGTGGGACAGGTGGCAGAGAAGTGCCAGGGAGCAGGGTGGTGCAGGCGCAGACCTACCCAGCCCTGAGACACCAGTCTGCAAGTCCTTGAGTCAGGACACAAAGGTGAAACCCACGATTGGCAGTCCTGGGTTGAAACGCAAAGTCCGAGAGTCCAGGGCCAAGGGCTGGGTGCCTGGCGATAGTGTCCAGTGAAGATGCAGAGGGAGGTGGCCTATCCTGGGGTTGAGTTCCTGTTTCTATGCGTGAGTGGGTGGGAAAGCAGCTGGTTTCGTCGTTGTCCTCTTCTTGCTGCATGGGTCGTTCTGCAGCTACGCTGGCGCCCCAATAAGTGACAATGCTTGCGGGCTGCCCACAGCACATCCTTGTAAATGCAAATGTTTCAATGTACGTGTGATTAAATAAAATCTGAATCGGAACCTGAAATCTTGAGGACTGGGAGTGCCCTGATATAACCGAGTGTGTGCTTCTCCCTGGCACAGGTCGAATGTGTTTGGGACCAAATTCACAGTGTTTGACAATGGTGTGAACCCTGAAAAGACCCCCATGGTGCCAGAGAGCGCCACCATCCGAGAGGAGATAGTGGCCATCTGCTACGTGAGTATAAGCAGTGAAGTATAAGGAGCAAATAATGAGGTTAAAAGCATATCACTCAAATATCCTCGCACATAGAAGGTGCTGTGGGCATGGGCAGGGGATTAGTGTCACACTCAATGTAAGTTAAGCCAAGGTGTAGGAGAGAGATGCTGAAATAGAGAGGAGGAGCGGGAGATGTCAGGAAAGTGGAAGAGAGAAATGAAAAGCAGAAGATATATTCAGTAGATACTCTATCTCAATGTTTAAGAGAAGTTTGGATTACATGGGTAGTAGGGATATGAAGGGCTATGGTCCCGGTGCAGGTTGATGGGAGTAGACTTTTTAAATGGTTTCGGCATTGGTTAGATGGGCAAAAGGGCCGGCTTCTGTGCTGAACCTCTCTATAACTCCAAGATACAAGCATAGATAGGTAAAACCTGGTTGACGTGCTGAAACTGGAGAGGGTTCAAAGGGGGTTCACGAAAATGATTCCAGGAATGAATGGCTTGTCATATGAAGAGCGTTTGATGGTTCTGTCGAAGTAAGTGGCGCTGCGGACTGTAATACTGAAACCGCGAGTTGTTGGTCTCCCTCTCGTTGTGGCAGGAGTGATATCTCTCTCTCTCTCGTTAGCCGGAGTGTTGGGGTGGACTGTGACTCAAGATCAGGGTCTCTTTGTGCACTTTGCCATTGCTTACATCCGGGGTAGGTAACCAATGGTCTGCGGGGTTTTCTAGCATGCGTTTGAGGCAAAACGTAACTAGATGTATTTAAATGGATAATTACCAAATTTCAAGTTTTTTTATGGCATTTATCAGGCCCACCGTCCGCTCATTAATACGCAATCTGGCCCACAGAGGCAGAAAGATTACTGACCCCTGGCTTACATGGTGGAGTGGGGGGGGGGGCGCTGATGCTTTTGCTAAGGCAGGTGAGGGAAGGGGAGGGCTGCTATTTGCTAAACCTTGTGCGTGGGAAGGGGGAACAGGCAGATTTGGGGTTCTAATGTTTTTTTCTGTCATTCGTTCTTTTGGGGGTTTCCCCCTGTTTCATGGATGTCTGTGAAGAGTAAGAATCTCAGGTTGTATACACATTCTCTTTCTTTTTTATCCAATATTTTTATTAAATTTCATATACACAAAGACAGAGTTCATAAGGATACTTATTATAAATCAAGATAACACAAAATCACAGTATCCCATATTGATAATCAATCAAATAAAGTAAATTGAGTAATTAAATACACTAGTATGGTTAATTTTATTATAAAAGAATCTACACCCCCTACCAAGACAAAGCTGGTTGGAAAAAAACAAGAGAAAAAGAAAAGAGTACTTTACCATAGAGTGTTTTACAATAATAACCCAGATCTATATTTTAATAACAATTCAAAGATTTTTAATATAGTTCAGAAAGGGTCCCCATAACATTTGAAAATCTTGGTTAGAATCAGAGATCGAACAACGCATCTTCTCTAGATTTAAACATGACATAACATCACATAACCAATGAGCATGTGTGGGGGGGGCACATTCTCTGATATTAATTGAACCATTGAGTGGTTCTTGGGGGTAAGAATTAGGAGTGCTGCTCCTCTCCAGAGGCAGCACAGTTCAGAGAGAGCACTCATCCATTCTGGGCCTCTGTCCGTTGATGAGCAGAGGCTAGCAGTGAGGAAGTCATGGGTTGATCAAACCGGAAGGATCAGGCAGCTGGAGGCCAGAGCATGGAATTTCCGGGTACCTACGAGATGCAGAGGAGGAGGGGGGCAGAGGGAGTTCGTGTGGTAAACAGCTCCAGCCTAACCCTGGACTTCTCTTGCTCCGCTCTCACAATGCAGGAAGCCAACATTCTTGGGTTTAAAGGGCCTCGGAAGATGACCGTGATTATTCCAGGGATGAACGTGAACTGTGAGAGAGTTTGCATTCGACCAAAAAACGTGAGTCTCGCCCTTTGGGTAACTACAGGAGAAATGGGTGGGGCAGGAAAACTTCCCCCAAACCTGGAACACCTAGGCTAGTCAGTCAACGAGCCAAGCGGCCTATATTCATTCACACTTAGTGTGTTCCAGTGCATTAATGCCTGGAGTTCCCTGTCAACGACAAAACTAATCTGGCTTCTTTAGACACAAGAGGTGCTACAGATGCTGGTAATCCAGAGCAACACACAACATGCTGGAGGAACTCAGCAGGTCAGGCAGCATCTATGGAAATTAATAAATGGTCAATGTTTTGGGCTGAGCCCCCTGGGGTGAGTCCTGATGAAGGGTCTCAGGCTGAAACATTGACCGTTTATCCATTTCCATTAATACTGCCTGGCCGGCTGAGTTCCTCCAGCATTTTGTGTGTGTTATCCTGGTTTGTTTTAGACTGAGATTCCAGACACAGGGATAATGGGTGGCGGATTGGGAGGGGAGGAAGTTTTAGGTTCAGTCCATCCCCTTTTCCAGGTGGGGAATAAGGCAGTGGAATATTTCAAACCCTGACACTGACCCCTGGCTGATCTTGGGCACCCTGCGCTGACAGAGTGCGTGACGGTGAGATCTGAGAGAGATTGATGGTCTTCCATGTGATGGAGGGTCAGGTTGTAAATTGCAGCCATGGTGGACGACAATCCCAGAGAATGGAAATGAAAATACCACATTAGAAACAAACAGCTGGCCAGGCAGTTCCTGAGGAAAGAGAAATATAGTAGTTAGCATTTCCAATCCAGGGGCCTTCATTGGAACTGAGAAAAGTTCACACATTTTATTTGAGGCTCTTAAACTTTCATGAGATTTTTTTTTCCTCAGTTCTGATGGAGGTCTTGGACTGAAAACGTCAACTGTTTTCCATCTCCACAGATGCTGCCCGACCTGCTGAGTTTTTCTAGCGATGTCTGCTTTGCTCTGTTAACCGACTCCAGACCCCATCCTCACTCCCATTGGTTGTTCATTAGCCACAGTGGCCAATGAAAAGCTGACTTATTCTCACCCAGTCATGGCCAGGGTTGGTGATTAGGAGCAGTGGGCAGCCGCCCCTTGGATCTGCTGCGTGTCTGGAACCGGGGATGAGAGCTATTACCCTACCTGGGCCTCGGGCTGTAAATCCTGACGGGTATTTGTCCACCCCAGGAACACGAGACGCTGCTGACCCGCTGGCAGAATAGGAACATGGAGAACATTATCGAGCTCCACAACAAGGCCCCGGTCTGGAATGAAGACACTCAGACCTATGTTCTGAACTTCCATGGCCGAGTCACCCAGGCCTCCGTGAAGAACTTCCAGATAATCCATGCCAACGACCGTGAGTGGCAAAACGCTAGGCCTGGGGGGGGGGGGGGGGGCGGCGGTGGGGGGGGTGGTGGGGGGAAGACTGGGACATTGCCTGGCATTCCCAGATTGAAGGATTGGGTCAGGATAGAACTGGGTTGGAGATTGGCGATTGGAAGTACAGTAACTATGTTAACAGTCTAATTTATTCCCATGTGTACAAGAACATGTCTGCACACACAAAATGCTGGAGGAACTCAGCAGGTCGGGCAGCATCTGTGGAGGGGAAATAAACAGTCGATGGTTTAGGCTGAGACCCTTCACAGGTGCAATGAAACACTTGCAGCAGTCTCACTTACTCAACATTCACAAGAAAAACATAAATGGACACATATTAAATAAGGAGGAATGTGGTAAGAACAAAATATCCGTTGAAGCAGTGTGGCGGTTGTTGTTGTCCAATCACAAACAAGAGAAAATCTGCAGATGCTGGAAATCCAAGCAACGCACACAAAACGCTGGAGGAACCCAGCAGGTTCCTTCTCACGCCTTGTGGCACATCGGGTGGCATTTTTTTGCCATTTCCGTAGCAATTTGACTATTTTTTACGAGGCCCAGTTATCAACGCTCAACCCAGTACGGATGGAAAGCGTGCAGGGAGGTGACTGGATATGAACCCAGGACCATTTGTCTCAAGGTCTAGTGCCGATGCCACTACACCACAACCTGGTTAAAGTGGTCACAGAGTTGCAACATTGAGGTAGTGATTAGGCTGGTTCGAGTACCAAATGGATGAAGGGAAATAGCTGTTCTTGAAGCAGGAGGAGTGGGCTAATTCTGCTCCCGTGTTATAACCAATTTTATAGTTTTTCGAGGAAGTTACTAGGAAAGTTGATGAAGGCAAGGCAGTGGATGCTGTCTGCTTGGACTTTAGCAAGGCATTTGACAAGTCCCACATGGGAGGCTGGTCGAGAAGGTTCGGTCGCTCGGCGTTCAAGATGAGGTAGTAAATTGGATTAGACTTTGGCTTTGTGGGAGAAGCCAGAGAGCGGTAGTAAATGATTGCCTCTCTAACTGGAGGCCTGTGACTAGTGGAGTGCCACAGGGATCGGTTGCTGTTTTGTCATCTATATCAATGATCTGAATGATCATGTGGATGACACCAGAATTGGGTGTGTGGTGGACAGTGAGGAAGTCTACCGAGGCTTGCAGTGGGATCTGGAGCAGCTGGAAAAAATGGGCTGAGAAATGGCAGATGGAAGGTGCTGCTCTTCTGTAGGACCAATCAGGGTAGGCCTTTCACTGTGAACGGGAGGCCACTGAGAAGTGGGGTGGAACAAAGGGATGTGGGACTGCAGGTACAAAATCCATTAAAAGGGGCAACAGAGGTAGGTAGGGTTGTGAAGAAAGCTTTTGGCACATCGGCCACATGAGTACAGGAGTTGGGATGTTCTGTTGAAGTTGTAAAAGGCATTGGTGACACAAAATCTGAAGATGCCGGAAATCAAAAGCAACACATGCAAAATGCTGGAGGAACTCAGCAGGCCAGGCAGCATCCATGAAGAAGAGTAAACAGTCGACGTTTCAGGCCGAGACCCTTCATCGGGGCATTGGTGAGGCCTAATTTGGAGTATTGTGTACAGCTTTGGTCACCTACCTACAGGAAAGATGTAAATGAGGTTGAAAGAGTACAGGGAAAATTTACAAGGATGTTGCCGGGCCTGGAGGACCCGAGTTATCGGGAAAGATTGAGTAGGAAAGGACTTCATTCCTTGGAACGTAGAAGATTGAGAGGGGATTTGATAGAGATATGCAAGATTATGAGGGGTATAGATAGGGTAAATACAAGCAGGCTTTTTCCACTGAGGTTGGGTGTGACTACGACCAGAGGTCAAGGGTTAAGAGTCTATTGGATCTCTGTTTATTTTCTGATCCTTAGGGTTCTTCTGGGAGTCAGGAATGATGGGCAGACTTAATTCTAATGATAATTTATCTTAGAGTACAAACAAACATACAAATATTAAGCAAACTAATAAAGAGCAGAGAAATGATGGAATTAATGCCAAGTAAGACAGAAGACTAAAGATAGTGCCTATGAAAAGTCATTCACTTTTATAGATAAGAGAAATTCCTAGATGGAGATAAACTAATTAATAGGCTACATAATAAAAAACAATTACATCATGCGGGTCATGTGCTAATACTTAGCCAATGAAAAATGAGAAAGGTGATAAACTGCTATACCGCTTTCTGCCATTGAGCGTGAAAAATACAAGTTTGTTAAAAAGTACAAGCCATATAAAAGGTATTATTCAAAGACATCGTGGTTTCCAACAACTGAAAGGTGAAAAGTTTATAGGGAACATGAGGGCAAACTTCTTGGTGAGAGTGTGGAACAAGCTGCCAAAGCAAGTGGTGCATGTGAGCTTGATTTCAACACTTAAGAGAAGTTTGGAAGGAGGGGCATGGAAGTTTGTGGTCGCGGAGCTGGTGGGTGGGAGTGGATGGTTTAAGTGATTCAGCATGGACTAGATGGACTGAAGGGCCCGTTACTGTGACTCTGTGCTTTTGGTTTTATGGGATGACTGTTCACTGGAATGAACCAAGTAACGCCCCTCTCTTTTATTCCAGCGGATTACATAATTTTGCAGTTTGGTCGTGTCGCTGATGATGTGTTCACCATGGACTATAACTATCCCCTGTGCCCTCTCCAAGCCTTTGCAGTCGCTCTCTCCAGCTTCGACAGCAAGCTGGCTTGTGAGTAGAGACGTGAGCCCTGCCTGGAGGTGTGCAGAGGGGCGGCCAACCTCCAAATGAACAGCGAGGCTGGAAGGAGATCGAAGTGACACCAGCACTTTGACATAGAGGGTCACAGAACTTCTGTCAATTTACTGGGATATTTGACCTTAATCCTCAGACAATATTTTTAAGGAATACTGCCAGAGTCCAGGAAAAAATTAATGATAGTCATGTTAAATGTTTGGACTGCAGACTCTGTATCTTGTATGTGCCTCTAACCAGATACCACTCCCCTCCTGGATAATGTTGATTAGCTGTGCTCGAATGTTATGGGGGGTGAGAGAAGGGTGATGGTAACACAAGAGGTGGGGCCCACTGGGTAGTAGCAGACTCCCTGAGCCCAGTCAGCCATTCCCACGCCAGATGACATAAAAAGGGATGGGGGACCCGCATCTTAGAAACACCCAGTAGAAGAGCGCTGAATGCTCGACCTGCTCAAAGTTCAAAAATTCGAGGTATATTTGTTATCTAAGTATATATATATTGTACAACCTAGAGGTTTGGCTCCTTACAGGCAGCCACAAAACAAGAAACCCCAAAAAATCCAGCAAAGAGAGGGAAAACAAAAGAAATGGTGCGAGCGAACAGCATTTAAAAAGAGAGTGAGTCCACAGACACGAAGCCTGGAGTAGGCCCACAGCCTGATTGTCAGTTTATCACACAGCAGAGTAAACGTTGCTGAGCAAAACCAGCCCAAGCCTCGTCTTCGGTCCCAACACCCTGCCTTTTCAATCCATCCGGTCCGGCGTTTAAACCATCTAAACGTCCGGTCGTTCCTCGATCTGAGGCCCACTCACTCTGATTTGCCCTGGGCCTCTTCCGGCCCAACCTTTCCAGATCCACCCAGCACTGAGGTTGATCAGAACCTCACTCTCGGTTGCCTGCTTGACCCAGGCTGGAGATGGGAGACTGCAGATGCTGGGATATGGAGTGAGAAGCGAGCTATTAGAGGAACTCAGCACATTAGACACCACCTATGGTGTCAGAGGGACGAGTGACATTGCATGTCAAGAACCTGCTGCATGGTCTCGACCTGTTTAGCTCCACAGACGCTGTCCAGACCTCCAGCCGGCCGTTTGCTGTAGACTAGGCTGGCATCTGATCTCCTTCAGAAAAGCTTACGCCCAAGGCATTGAAGGTCTAACAGTGCGATTTTCCCCAGATTCCATTTCGCTCAGTGTGATACCTAGGACTGTTATGGTGTGAAAGAAACCAAAGGGCTGCATTGGACAGGTGAACACAGACCCCAGAGTTCCTGATCTGGCGGAGAGATCACCCTCCTCTTCACTAATAACAAGACCAATGGAGGAGTCCACTCGGCCCATCAGGTCCAGCCTGGTTCCTGCCATGCAGTCCCCTTGGTACAATTCCCTCTCCTTGTTTCCCTGCAGCTCTGTGGATAATTCTCTCTCTGGCTGGTTTTCCAGGACTTCTGACTTCAGTTTCTGTGGGCAGCCATTGCCCCTGATTTTAGTTTGGTTTTCACTCTCTCTCTCTTTATGGCACTTTAACAACACATTGCTGTGCGATGACACCGGTGCCAAGCTGCTTGGGTCCTAGTGCCCTTCCCTTGGACAACATCGGTGGTGTGGAGAGGGGAAGGCCTGCAGCTTGGGCAACTGCCAGTCTCCCATACAACCCTGCCCAGGCCTGCAGCCTAGAAACTTCCCAAGGCACAAATCCATGGTCTCTCGAGACTAACGGACGTCTATATTTGTATCTTTCCCTCTATTTCTCTATCTCTTTTTATCTCTCTCTATCTATCTCTCTTCCTCTATCACTATTTCTCGTTCTATCTTGCTTTCTATCTCTACCCCTCTCTCTTTCTTTCTTTCTTTCCTTGTTCCCCCCCCCCCCGCCCCAACGGGGAGCAGAACACATTGAGGTGGGGACAGGGCAGTGGGGCAGCACAGGTGACAGGGAGCGTGTGTGTGGGGTGGGCGGGAGGGGGAGTGAGGTGACGCAGAGTGACACGGTGTGACGAGGAGACGGGGAGTGGGACTAATGAGTAATGGAAGAATAAGGAGTGGGGGATGGAGACTGGAGTGATGGGGAGTAGGTTAACACAGAGTGAGGGATGCAGAGAGGGGGTTAGTCAGGAGGCGCGTGGGTATCCCGCCACTTCCATCCCTCCTGGCACACCGAGAGGTAATGCGTTGAACACTTTACAGTTCCTACCCCACGGGCCCCCATCCCTGCCCACCCCAACTGACCAGCCCTCGGGAAGCTGCTGATGGCCTGACGGGCCTGGAGCTGGGTGATCTCGGCTCAGTGGTGGTGAGTTGCTGCGGGCAGTGAGTGGGACTCGGACACAGCCCGAACCGGCCGTGGAGGCTCTCCCATCCCGTGAGGCCTCCACAAACTCAGCAGCAGTGTTTGGTGCCCGAGTCAGCAGCTCCTTGCGCTCAATATCGGCGCTGGAGATAGTGAGTGGCAGCAGGACTTCGAACCTTTTTCAGTCCAAGGCCGTGGTTTATAACAAGGGTGGCCCATCTCTGCTGGTGTGGGGGTCGGAGTGGGCGCAGAAGTGGGAATGTCCTGGGTGTGGGATTATTGAGGTGGGGGAGCGGGAACAGATTTTGAAAAAATCACCCCAACTGGGGTCGCTTAGTGATGTTTGGGGCTATGGGTTGGATCCAGTTAAAATGAAAGGTGCCAAGGATCTGAGGGAGGTCAGATCCTAGCGGGAGGGGAGGAGAATGCACTCAGAGGAGGAGCAGAGTGGAGGCAGTGGTGGCTTCTTGACTGTGGATGTCCAGCCGGGCTGGAGACAGTTCTCTGAGCTCCTGTGTTTTCAGAGGCCTGACCATCCCAGGCTTGGGGCAGAGATTTGCTAACGGGGTTGGGGGTGTCAGTGGGGTCAGAACATTTCTTCCTCAGTCTTCCTCCAGCTGCTGGGATTCCTGATTCGCAGGGAGAGGTTTAGGAATCCGGTCCATTGCCTCTTCCAATCCCAGCCTCTCCAACTCCAAGTCCCAGAGAGACACAGCACAGACCCATGACCGTCACCCACTTACTCTCCCTAGTTCCCATCTATCTGTGTACACACTCGACCATACATAAAGGGCCAATGAACGGGTGTCACATCCGAACTATCTACATGATACGATATGGAGGTGGGGGCCTTCAGCCCATGCAGCGGGCTCCCCCTCTCCACACAGCTAATGGATCTAAAGGGACGGCAGAGACCGATACAGTTTGGCGCCAGCAGCGTTGCAGGAGCTGCCAGTCGGCGTTGAACTCAACGTAGGGAGCTCTGGCTCCGGTTATTTCCTCAAAGTTACTCCCGATGCCGTGGGTTGCTGCAGCCATAAAGCAGCAAGGGTTTGAGATCAGAGTTTTCCTTCCCCTAGATGAGCTGCCATCTGCCTGAAGCAATTGGCTTCAAGGCAACAGTAAGAGACTGTTGCCCCTTTCCCTGCCAGTTCCTGTTAAGCAGCATGATTACCTGCTTTTCACTGCACTATAATTTCACTTATTATTTATTTAGCGAGACAGCGTGGAGTAAGCCACACCACCCCAGTAACCCCTGACAAACCCGATCAAATCTAGCCTAATGACTGGACAATTTACAATGACCAATCACCCTACCCGGTAGGGCTATGGGCTGTGGCAGGAAGCTGGGACACTCGGGGCGGTGGGGAAGAATCCCACACATTCCATGGGGAGGACATAGAGATGGTGCTGGAATTGAACTCTGAACTCTGCATTCCCCTCCCCCCCCCGAGCTGTAATAGCTTTGGGCTAATGTGACACTACTGGGACAGTCATATTTCTCATGTATTGCACATATTTAATGAACTTTACATTGACTTTGCTAAATGCAACCCAGAAGAGCTGGAAGTCTAACGGATAGAGCAAGGCCCTGTCACTCAATCCCAATAGCCCATTCACCTGCACTTATTCTCACCTGCCCACTGTTCCCTTACCTGTCTCACACTGAAACAATCACCTTAACAGTGTTTTCAACCCTCCCCCCCCCCATTCCTGCCCCACAGCCAGCCTGAACTGAACAATATTAGAACATAGACAGGGTAAAGCTGTGTATTTAACAGTAACACTGGACAATAAAGATTCCACTTCCTGAATACTTTAGTGGGTGTATCTTATGGATTTTGGGCTCCTGGGTCATGAAAATTACTTTGAAATTTCCCTATCGCACACCGTTTAAAAAATTGCCTATATCTGTTATTGCAATTCATAATTCAAGTCAGAACAACTGATGCCAAGATGAAGGAAGGCATTTTTGTTGGTCCACAAATCCAACAGGTCATCAATGACAGGCAATTCGAAGAACTTCTAGTGGGACCGGAGAAAATCACATGGAAGGCATTCGAAGATGTTGCTGAAAACTTTCTTGGCAACTACAGAGCAGCAAACTACGTCTAGCTAGTTGGACAACATGCTTCAAGCTTATAAAACCATGAAGTGAAACATGTCACTAAAGATTCATTTTCTGCATTCCCGTTTAGACCGTCCCTGCAGATACTGGTGCTCGAGCATGGTGAAAGGACATTGTGGTCATGGAGAAACGGTATCAGGGCAACTGGAATCCATCAATGCTGGATAATTATCATTGGACACTTAAGTGAGAAGCCTCAGACACTGGGTATAAACGAAAATCATCAATGAAACATTTTAGCTTAGTTGAACTACTGCAAAGGGTCAGCAATTAAATGCATTATATTCAATAAAAGCTGATTTATTGTTTCCCCAAATTCCTACGTGATACAAGAAGTCTGAAATTATATTTGTGTTTGGCTTCAGGTAGTCTATCATAAACAAAAAAAATTATGAGGAAACAGCTCTTTTGAAAAAAATTGTTGTGCGGTGTAACCAGAAACAAAATAAACCATAAAGTAATTCACAATAACCTTCTGGCCACCAAACCCAAGGAGCCACATATCCCACACGTGGAGTTATAAATCATTTATAAATTTTATTTTTCTCTTTCATTCTCTTTGACTTCCAGTGTTGGTCTGACTCTCCAAACTGTTGGGGGCAAGAGCAGAGATGGTGGCTCAGAGATTCTCCGGGTGACAGGTGATCCAAGAAGCCATGTGTGAGATAGGTGCTGTACAGTCAGTGGTGAGGCGAGGCTAACCCCAGGTCGCTCATGGCTGGGTGATGCCTGCTGCCCCTTGTGGGTAGATGTGTTGCACTAATTTCACCCAGTGCTGGAACATCTCATCCTCAAACCTGGAATCCACGCCGGTGAGCTGGAAGTAGAAGGACTTCTGTGATGCCAGCTGCAGCCGCAGTCGATGGTTCTTCTTGTCATAGATGGAGATCTTCATCAGCTTCAGAGGAAAAAGTCTGGGAATCAGGGGGAAAGGATTTAAAGACTGCAGGGTATAGACACATAGACCTGGAGAATATACAGGGACCTATTATGAGTTCACGTCTACCTGGACCAAGACTAACTTGGTCAACCACCATCCATCTCCCCATCTGAGGTCTTCACACACACACACACACACACACACACACACACACACACACACACACACACACACACACACACACACACATACACACACACACACAGTCTCCGCGTTCATGTAGCACTTGGCATGGAAAACTTGATCCCGGGAGGTATCACTGACAATTAATCCTAACGTCAACCCGACTTCCTCCAGTGCCTTTTGGGTTGCCGCAAATTCCAGCATCTGCTGTCTCTCATGCCTCTGGCCCAGCTGAATCCAGTCCAGGAACTCTGGCCATTATGTCCTTCCAAATAACCCGAGAGTTCTTCCAACTGATCCAACCATTTCCCAGTTGAATCAGCAGGCCACTCCCATCCCGGTCATTCTCTCCTCTACCCCCTCCCCTCCCCACTTGGCAGGAGATACAAAAGCATGTAGCATCTACCCCGTTGTTATCAGACTCTTCAATGGGCCTCTCGTACACTAAATACTGAGCTCTTGATCTCCCAATCTACCTCAGCGTGGCCCTAACAATCTGCCTCCACCTTCTCTGTAACTTTAATACTGGACTCTGCCTTCTGTTCTATCCAGCAACCAAAAGCTTTTCACTGTCTCTCAGTATGAGTGACGGTAATAAACCAGTTACCCAGATACCACATCGTGAAATTGTGGAGCTTGTAAATTACATTAATGCCCATTCATTACGAAGCCAGTGATGCAGTGTGGTGTGAATTGGCCAAATCCATTGGTTGGTTGGTTTCCCAAGGAGACTTTGTTGGATGAACTGGTCACTGGATCATATCTAATGGATTACCTTTAAGATCCGGTGTATGTGAATCTCCTCCAAGAGGACAACAACCTTGTCGTAGAGTTTTGGAGGCTCAATGACCCAGAGGGCAATGTTGGCTGGAGTCAGGACTTTATGCTTTGGCTCTGGGTAGGGTCACCCAGGTCAAAGGGTAGAGGCCAGACTAACAGTCGTCCACCGGTCCTCCAAACTCAGGCCTGACCGGTCAAACAAAACTGTTACGGAACTGGCAATGAAGAATTCTTCCCCATCTGAGTGTGACGGTATTCCTGAGTCTCCTCTCGGGACTTACATGACTGACAGTAGTGAAAATCGGGAGGAAGCTACTGACATGATGAAGGAAGCCATGGATACCGCCAGAGATGGAGGATCTTCATTACTGCCCCAAACACCAGCAGCGTAACAGGCACGAGACCAACACGGTATATGAATAAGCTGGACATCCACGGAAATGATGGGAGGTCAGAATCAGAATCAAGTTTAATATCACTGGCACATGTTGTGAAATTAGTTGCTTCGCAGCAGCTGTACATTCCTACACATAAGAAAGACTATAAATTGCAATATATTAAAAAATAAATTAAGTAGTGCAAAAAGAGAGGGAAAAAATACGTTTATTTGTCAATTCAGAAATCTGATGGAGAAGGGGAAGAAGCTGTTCCTGAAACATTGAGTGTGTGTTTACGGTAATGTATTGAGAGAAATGTACATAGTTCACAACCGCTGACATTGAGTTGGGGTTTCACTTTAAGAAAAGTGACATGATGACATTATTATGTAAAGAGTTTTAGCACGCTTTTGTGTAAAGGTTTTGGAGTTCAATAAAATGTGTTACGGGTTTCATTAAACATCAAATGCCTCACTTTATTTTATTTGCGAAAACCTACAGTGTCTACAGGCTCCTGAACCTCCTCCTTGATGGGAGCGATGAGGAGAGGACACGTCCTGGGTGCTGGGAAAGTGCATCACTTTCTGAAGGTGGCCTGGATTCTGGGGAGGCTGGTGCCCATGAAAGAGCTGGCTGAGTTTACAACTTTCTGCAGCTTTTTCCAATCCTGTGCAGTGGTCCCTCCATACCAGGTGGTGATGCATTCAGCTGGAATGCAATCTGTAGAAAGCTGCAAGTGTCTTTTACTCAGACTCTGAGTGGAATACAGCTGCCGTCATGGCTTCTGTGTAGCTGCATCGATATGTTGGGCACAGGATCGATCCTCAGAGATGTTGACTCCCAGGAAATTGAAACTGCTCAACCTTTCAATTCTGATCCCTCGATGAGGATGACTATTCAGAAGGAGCAAAGGAAAATGAGAAGCTCAGTCCAGGGCCTTTCTCTGCAGCAGATACAGTGGAGATGACCAAGCTGAACTGGACTTCCAAGATGTTGGACATTGACTTGACCACCAAGATGCAACCATACATGGGTGGGGATCTCTTTCAGCCGGACCCCATCCAATCAGGGCTGTCTCTCAGGCCCAACAGGCCTCTCACACCAACTTCCCTTATTTATGGCAGCCTGTGTCTCACTCATGAGGTGACAGCTTACCAGGGAGGCAGAAGCACCTCAGGCCAGATGGGAAGTTCTCACTTGGGATTGACAGAGAACACTCACCCAAGGTGTGTGAAACCTCGGTGTCTTAGTGACAATTCCAATATCCCACTGGTTGAGATGTTGGTCGTGACTAGACTGAACTCCTACCTCAGCAAGGCCTTGGACCCATTGCAATTTGCCAATCACCACAATAAGTCAACAGCAGACACAATCTCAATGGCTCTCCACACAGCTTTAGACTACCTGGACAACATTATCACATACATCAGGATGATGTTCATCGACTATAGCTCAACATTTAATACCATCATTCCCACAATCCTGATTGAGAAGTTGCAGAACCTGGGCCTCTGTACCTCCCTCTGCAATTGGATCCTCGACTTCCTAACCAGAAGACCACAATCTGTGTGGATTGGTGATAACATATCCTACTCGCTGACAATCAACACTGGTGCACCTCAGGGATGAGTGCTTAGCCCACTGCTCTACTCTCTATATACCCATGACTGTGTGGCTAGGCATAGCTCAAATGCCATCTATAAATTTGCTGATGATACAACCCTTTTTGGTAGAATCTCAGGTGGTGACGAGAGGGTGTACAGGAGTGAGATATGCCAACTGGTGGAGTGGTGTCATAGCAACAACCTGGCACTCAGTGTCATTAAGACGAAAGAGCTGATTGTGGACTTCAGGAAGGGTAAGACAAAGGAACACATACCAATCCTCATAGAGAGATCAGAAGTGGAGAGAGTGAGCAGTTTCAAGTTCCTGGGTGTCAAGGTCTCTGAGGATCTAACCTGGTCCCATCATATCCATGTAGTTACAAAGAGGCAAGACAGTGGCTATATTTTATTAGGAGTTTGAGGATATTTGGCATGTCAACAAGTACACTCAAAAATTCTATATTACTGTGAAGAGTATTCTGACTGACTACATCATTGTCTGGTATGGAGGGGATAAAGCACAGGACCAAAAGAAGCTACAGTAGGTTGTAAGTCTAGTTGGCTCCATCTAGGACATCTTCAGGGAGCGGTGTCTCAGACAAACAGTTTCCATTATTAAGGTCCCCCATCACCCAGGACATGCCCTTTTCTCACTGTTACCATCAGGTAGGAGGTACAGAAGCCTGAAGGCACACACTCAGTGACTCAGGAACAGCTTCTTCCTCTCTGCCATCCGATTGCTAAATGGGCATTGAAGCTTTGGACACTACCTCACTTTTGTAATATACAGTATTTCTGATTCTGCACATTTAAAAAATCTATTCAATATATGTATACTGTAATTGATTTGTTATTTTTAAATTTTATTTATTATTATTATTATTTTCTCTCTGCTAGATTATGTATTGCATTGAACTGCTGCCGCTAAGTTAACAAATTTCACGTCACATGCCGGTGATAATAAACCTGATTCTGATTCTGATTCTGGTCGGGGCATGAAGGGATTTGGGGAGTAGGCAGGTGATTGGGGCAGAGAAGAAATTGGATCAGCCAATGATGAAATAGCGGAGCAGACTCGATGGGCCAAATGGCCTAATTCTGCTCCATGGTCTTTTCAAGGAGTGATCTGCACCAGCTGATGAGGTCTCCTGTGGTCCTTATTCAAGCTGTGGATTCAGCGACGGTATGGGCATGTTCATCAGGAGTCCAGATTGTCTAGAGGGAGACAGCGGCAATGTTTGGGCGCAGGTCACAGAGTCCAGAGGTGGCCATGACCAGGATGAAGCCTGCGAAGGGTGGTGGTGAACAGAGAAAACCCTCACAAAAGGTAGTGGATTCAGTCCAGTACATCATGGGCAAAGCGCTCCTGACCACTGACCACATCTGCATGCCATAGGAAAGCAGCATCCATCACCAGAGATCCCCACCTCCCAGAACGGGCTCTCCTCTCACTGCTGCCATCAGGTAGAAGGTACAAGGTCCTCAGAGCTCACACCACCAGGTTCAGAACAATAACTACCCTTCAACCATCAGGCTCTTGAGCAAAGGGGCTCACTACACTCACGCCTATCTATTGAGATGATCTCACTTTAAGGACTCTTTATCTTGTTATCTCATGTTTTTGTTATTTATTTATATTTGCATTTGCACAGTTTGTTGTCTTCTGCACTCTGCTTGATCTTTCATTGATCCTGTTATAGTTACTATTCTATAGATTTGCTGAGTATGCCCGCAGGAAAATGAATCTCAGGGTTGTATATATATTTCGATAATAACATTTACTTTGACTTTGAAACCCTTTGATATTTAACGTCCTAGGACGAGGGCAAATTCGGGATCTGTGCAAGGGCTGGGTGTGTTCAGAGTGCAGAAAAATCAACTGAACTGAGCATCTTACCTCAGCAGCTGTAAAGGGCTGTCGATGCCTGTCGGGGGCTTGGACCCCGAAGGTGAGGTTTGCTTCAGGTCTCTGTCGAACACCTGCAGTTGTCGGTCACTGGGTCGAGCGATCAGCAAGACATCTGGGGTATAGAGTGTGGGGTCTGTGGAGGAGACTCCCATCGTTACCACGGTAACTCGATGGTGGATATCACTCACGTGCCCCTTTTTACTAACCTGTAATTACAACAAGACTGGCACTTATATAGCAGCCTCTGCTTCCAAAATCTTTCAAAACTCTTTGAACGTTTTAAAACGTTGTGTGTTGCTTTCATTTGCAGGTTAAAACCGCACATTTAATTTATGTATGTGTGGGATAAATTAAATCTTGAGATCCTTGACAATTATTAACACAATGGACAAAGTAAAGAATGCCCAGGCAACATATACTGAGTGGCCACTTCATTAGGCACCTCCTGTGCATAATAAAGTAGCCATTGTGTGTATACTCATGGTCTTCTGCTGCTGTAGCCCGTCCTTTTCGAGGTCAACGTGTTGTGTCTTCAGAGATGACATCCTGCACACCACTGTTGTAACGTGTGGTTATTTGAGTTACTGTCACCTTCCTGTCAGCTTGAACCAGTCTGGCCATTCTCCTCAGATCTCTCTCATTAACAAGGCGTTTTCACCCAGATGAATGTGTTTTGCACCATTCTCTGTAAATCTTAGAGACAGTTGTGTGTGAAAATCCCAGGAGATCAGCAGTTTCTGAGATACTCAAACCACCCCATCTGGCACCAACAATCATTCTGCGGTTAGAGTCACCATTTCTTCCCTGCTCTGCTGTTTGGCCAGAACAACAACTGAACCTCTTGACCATGTCTGCATGCTTTTATGCTGCCACATGATTGGCTGATTCAATAAAAAGCAGGTGTACAGGTGTACCTAATAAAGAGGCCACGGAGTGTACATACCAGTACGTCTCAGATCCCTTGAGCTTTTGCCATTTGAGTTAATATTCTGTTTGGGTTGTGGCAGACAAGTCTAGTGTGGTAATGGATAAAACCCAAAGTCCAACAATGCTCCTACGCCAGCCATTGTAAAGCACGCACAATTACTGTGTTCGTCTCAGAATCAGATTTATTACAGTTGACTTAGATGACATGAATTTTGTTGTTTTGCAACAGCAGTAGAGTGCATAAACATAAGAACAAAATACAAAAATCAATGCAGAATGAAAAGGAAAAGAAATAACAAGGTTGTGTTCATAGGTTGAATAGAGACACGGAGTCTGCAGATGTTGGATAAACCCAGTGGGTTGAGCAGCAGCTGTGGGAAGAAAGAATTGATGTTTGAGGCCGACCAAGTTACCTCCTTAGCCCATAAGACACAGGATTAGAATTACACCATTCGGTTCATCAAGTTTGCACTGCCATTTCATCATGGCTAATCCATTTCCTTCTCAAACCCATTCTCCTGCCTTTCCCACCGAACCTCCCACATCCTGATTATCCCACCCTGCAAAAAACTCATTTCAGGAAGGTAGCGCCATCAATTTGCGGGAGACTCCCGGGAGAGTTGGGATGTCTGCAATAGAGTAGCTCCTTAGCAGCTAGCCAGCTAGTTTAAATAATGTTAGCTATGCAAATGAACAAATGATGCCTATTAAACTCACCTCTCCCTCTCCCGCTCTCCCAAAACCCGATTTCCAGGATATTGTATATCACTTGCGGGTGTCAGGGAACTGCTATCATTTTGCAGGAGACTCCCGGAACTTCCGGGAGAGGTGGGATATCTGATAGCAACCTTTGCCTTAAATACACCCAATGATCTGGCCTCCACAGCTGCCTGTGGCAATGAATTTCACTTTGGCTCAAGAAATTCCTCCTCATCTCTGATCTAAATTGACTTCCCCCTATTCTGAAGCAGTGCCCTCTGGTCCTAGGAAACAGCCTCTCCACATCCACTCTATCTAGGCCTTTCATTATTCAATGGGTTTCAATGACAGTGAGTACAGGCCCAGGGCCTTCAATTTCTCCTCATACAATAAGTCTTTCATTGCCAGAGTCATTCTTGTGAACCTCCTCTGAACCCGCTCCAACGTCCTCAATAAAAGGCCCAAACTGCTCACAATACTCCAAGTGAGGCCTCACCAGGGCCTAGTAAAGCCTCAGCATCACAGCCTTGCTTTTATATTCTAGTATTCTTGAAATGAATACCAACATTTTATTTGCCTTCCTCAACCTGCAAATATCATTTACCAACACACACAAAATACTGTGTTTGAATTTCCAGCATCTGCAGATTTCCTCGTGTTTGCTCTTTAAATACCATTTACCTGCAATTTATGCACTTTACTTTGTCTATCTATGTGTAATTCATTTGTAGATTTAATTCCTACTTTCCTAAGTTATCATGTGTTATGTGTACTACAGTGCTTTACACCCTGGTCCAGAGAAACATTGCCTCATTTGACAGTATACGTGTATATAGTTAAATTACAATAAACTTGACTTGGTGTTGGTTGGAGGAGATTGGACAGCAGGCACCTGAAGATGCTTTGCAGTGAGGCTGGATGGTGACTGCATACACCCATTGGTCTGCATCCAAGGAGACACCAATATCATCTGTCTCTCTTCACTGACTCTCCCGCCCAACCTTCTGTCACAAACCCCATCCTCTCCCTCACCCAGATCCCAATCCTTCCTGAAGATGACTGAAACTTTTCCAGTGGCCGCTTAAATCCCCTCACCCACCAAGTCTCAGGCATGGCAGCCTATGCTTCACAGCACCGGCAAGCAGGTTTCCGTTTTCAATTCCCTCCACTGTCTCTAAGGAGTTTTCACGTTCTCCCCATGACCCTGAGGGTTTCCTCCGGGTGCTTTAGTTTTCTCCCACACTCCAAAGGTGAGTAGTGGGCATCCTGTGTAGACAACAGAAACTCGGTGACACTCGCGGACTGCCCCTATGAGAAATCTTGTGCTGAAATCTAGCACAGAGTGAAAGACGAACATCCTTCCAGACATACAAAGACCGAAGCTGCACCAGATAATCCAGGTGTGGTCCCACCAAAACCTTGTATAATTGTAGCAGGACATTCCTGCTACTGCATACAGATATTCTTGCAGAAATGACTAGCTCACCTTTGCCTCTTCACTGGTCTCTGCACCTGCAGGTTTGCCTCCAGTAAACGGCTCGAGGCCACTCGGCCAAAGCCTGGGGGCCTCTCCTAGAGCTGGAGGACTGTCTGTGTGTGGGTGGGTGGATGGGAGAGAGCAAAGGAGTTTGTTTTACTGTCGTTGCTTAGTTGCTTGCTGTGCTCTGCGTGGCTCTGCCAAGCCCTGTGGGCATGCTCCCATGGAACCAGGTTGTGGGGCGACACTTGTGGGCTGCCCCCGGCACATCCTTCAGTGTGTTGGTGCCAACACAAATGATTCATTTCACTGTGTGCTTTGAGGTACAGTACAGTGCAAAAGTCTTAGGCACATCTATATATAGCCAGGCTGCCTAAGACTTTTGCACAGTTGTCAACGTGGAGTGGAGAGCAAGCTTGTAAACCTGGTGGGGGCAAAGGATGTTGGGAACGGTGAGGGTGGAGGCCGCGGGAGGGGAGTGGAACAGCTGGCAGAGGAGTGCCAGGGTTGCAGGGTGGTGCAGGTACAGATGTACCCAGCCCTGAGATACGGGCAAGGTCATTTGATTCCGGCCAATTGGTTTATTGAACATTACAGAATGTCTCTGTGGTGCCTCCCACTCCCTTTTCACTTTTCCCAACCACGAAGCCCCTCTTCCTGCCCCCTTCCCACTCTCAGTCCACAATAGACACCCATATCAGAATGAGGTTTAATATTACTCATGTATGTCATGAAAGGTTTTTTTTGTGGCAACAATAAAGTGCAATATGTAAAATTACTACAGTCCCATGCAAAGTGTTGTAGGCTACCTAGCTATATATACATATACACACACACACACATACACAAAACTTTTGAACAGTTCTGTAGATGTGATAGATAAATCTGAATCTAAATTATCTCCCCATCTTCCTCCATTTAAATAATATTCCCATCAAGATGGATGACTTCACATTTATTCACGCTGCACATTACAGAAGCACCCCTAACATGCCCCACAGAGTGCCGACTGCAGAGCTGAGTGGAGCTCCACTCAACGATGATGTTTTCACCTCACCTGTACGAAGTTGCTTTCAAACACAGGGGCTGACTTGAAGAGCAAGAAGTCGCCGTCGTAAAGCTGTTGCTGCATCTCCCCGGCGCGCAAGGTTGGCGCAGCCCCGATGTCCTCAAGGAGTTTGTAAAACAAGTAGGACCTGATATCGAGTGTGTCCTTTTCTGAACTTGATAAGACATTGGGATTTAGTACAAACAGCACAGAAAATGACAGAAGTTTTTTCAAAGGTTGAGTCATGAGAGCATTCAAAACCAGTTCCCCAGTGTCTTTGAGCACGTGCATCTGCTCAAAGTACATTAAAGTTCAATGGCTGTACAAATGAAAGGCATTTCACATTGGAATGTTCTCACTCTGGTCTAAGTGGCATGTATTCCTAATGAACACAGCAAAGGTAATGTGTTCAACGTCATTCAGACATCGCTGGGAAAAAATGGTGCTTCTTACTGAACCCCTCCAGTGGAGTTAATACACTGACAGTTTTCCGACTATGATACAAAGTCATGGAGCACAGAGACAGGTCCTTCTGCGGCAGCCAAGACGCCCGGTCTAAGTTAGTGCCACTTGCCTGCATTTGACCTCTGAACCAGAGGTTCCCAACCTGGGCTCTATGGACCCCTCAGTTAATGGTGAAGCTCCTTGGCTAAAAGAGGCTGGGAACCCCTGCTCTAAGTGCCAAAGCCTGAAAGGGGTTTGCACGTTCTCCACGTGACCGCGTGGGTTCCCTCCCACAGTCCAAAGATCTAACGGCTGGTAAGTTAATTGGTCATTGTAAGTTGTCTTGTGATTAGGCTAGGATTAAATGCGGGGGGTGGGGGGTTGTTGGTGGGGGGAGCGTCTCAAAGGGCCAAAAGGGCTTGTTTTGTGCTGTATCTCAATAACTAAATAAATTAAATTCCATATACCCGTTCAAATTTCTTTTAAACACTGTCATTGTACCTGGCTCTACCACCTCCTCCAAACAGCTGCACACCATCCTGGTCCAAGCAGCCCAGCTGAACAGAGCAACACAAGCAAAATGCTGGAGGGACTCAGCAGGTCAGGCAGCGTCTACGGAGGGGACGTTTTGGGCCGAGACCCTCGGGACTGGAAAGGAAAGGGAGAAGTCAGAGTAAGGAAGTGGGGGGGAGGGGAGGATGGAGAGTTCCTCCAGCATTTTGCATGTAATGCTTTGGATTTCCAGCATCTGCAGACTTCCTTGTGTTGTTCACCAGTTGTCGTGAACTCCAGCCACACTGTACCAGGACAAAGTGCACTATGGTTACCCACCCCAACAGATCTCACAGCATCCAGACATCAAGTTCTAGTTCAAGTTTACCGCCAAACCAAACTATTCTCAGACCAAGGTGTAGTCTGAGACCAATTATTCTCAGACCATTCTGAGACTAACATTCTCAGACTAACTATTCTCAGACCAAGGTGTAGTCTGAGACCAATTATTCTCAGACCATTCTGAGACTAACATTCTCAGACTAACTATTCTCAGACCAAGGCCAGTTATGGCACATATAACTCGTCATCAACAAATAAAGTGATATAACCACAAATAGATTAACATATTATAACAGAGTTTCTGATAAGAAGTCATCCACTCGCCCCTCAAACATTGAGGGTTTTTTCTCTCCCCCAAGTTATTGGCTGAAGGTTTAGGACATTGAACAGTGCAGGCCCTTGCAGTAGCCGTGCATTCCACGGATAACGGAACCCGCAGGGGAGCGAAACGACTGGCCCCGGGGTCCCAGCTCTCACCAGATCCCGGACTCGGCCGGCCGATCGTTCATTGAAACGCGTACATGTAACCGGGAGACCGTCTGCCGGGGCGGCGCTGCTGGAGTCAGCGGTGAGGGCAGAGGACCGTCTGTTCGCGCACAAAGGCGCGGGGGTCACGGGAGTCGCGACGGGTCAGAGGCGAATGATACTCTGAACAGGGGTATGATAAGTGGCTTTACACGAGAGGACGCACGCACACAGAGTGGGGATGTATATACTGGAGTAAGGATGTTCAACGGGACAAGGGCATCTGTATCGAGGGTTAGGAAGAATCTCCAAGAGCCGGAACAGTTATCAAAATTGGGAATAAATGCGGGAGCAGGGCTTACACTGGACATTTCTTTCAGAAAGTGTTGCTTCCTCAGAATTTTTTTGTGTTTATGATAGAGCGCTTGAAGCCGAACATAATAGAAGTCAAAGCCAACATAAAGGCCAAACTGAGGAAATATGATAGAGCAAAAATTAGTGGGAAGTTCGAGGATTGGGGAGCTTTTAAAAACCAACCAAAGGCAACTAAATAAAGTCATTAAAAAGGTAAAGATGGAATACGAAAGTAAGCTAGCCAGTAATATTAAAGAGGATAGCAAAAGTTTCTTCAGATACATAAAGTGTAAAAGAGAGTTGGGAGTGGATATTGGACTGCTGGGAAAAAAAAGTGCTGAAGAGGTAGTAATGGGGAACAGCAAAACGGCGGATAGACTGAATAAGTGTTTCGCATCCGTCTTCACTGTGGAAGGCACAAGCAGTATGGTGGAAGTTCCAGGTGTCGGGCCATGAAGTGTGTTTACTAGGGAGAAGGTTCTTGGGGAAACTGAAAGGTCTGAAGGTAGGTAAGTCACCTGGACCAGATGGACTACACCCCAGGGTTCTGAAAGAGGTGGCTGAAGACATTGTGGGGGCATTAGTAATGATCTTTCAAGAATCACTGGATTCTGGAATGGTTCCGGAGACCTGGAAAAGTGCAAATGTCACTCCACTCTTCAAGAAAGGAAAGAGGCAGAAGGAAGGAAACTACAGGCCAGTTAGTCTGACCTCAGTGGTTGGGAAGATGTTGGAGTCGATTATTAAGGATGAGGTCTCAGGGTACTTGGAGGCACGTGATAAAATAAGCCATATTCAGCATGGTTTCCTCAAGGGAAAATCTTGCCTGACTAGTCTGTTGGGAATCTTTGAAGAAATAGCAAACAGGATAGACAAAGAAGAATCACTTGATTTTGTATACTTGGACTTTCAGAAGGCCTTTGACATGATGCCACTCATGAGGCTGCTTAACCAGCTACAAGACCAGCATCGATAAAGCAGTGGCTGATTGGCAGGAGTTAAAGAGTGGGAATACAGGGAGCCTTTTCTGGTTGGGTGCCGGTGACTAGTGGTGTTCCACAGGGGTCTGTGTTAGGACCATTCCTTTTTACTTTATATGTCAATGACTTGGATGACGGAATTGATGGTTTTGTTGCAAAATTTGTGAACAATATGAAAATAGGTGGAGGGGCATGTAGTTTTGAGGAAGTAGAGAGGCTACAGATTATGAGAATGGGCAAAGAAATGGCAGATGGAATACAGTGCTGGGAAGTGTATGGTTATGCACTTCGGTAAAAGAAATGAAAGGATTGACTATCTTCTAAATGGAGAGAAAATATAAAAATACTGAGGTGCAAAGGGACTTGGGAGTCCTTGTGCAGGGTTCCCTACTACAGTTTAATTTGCAGGTTGAGTCAGTGGTGAGGAAGGCAAGTGCAATGTTAGCATTCTATTCAAGAGGACTAGAATATAAAAGCAAGGATGTAATGTTGAAGCTTTAAAAAGCACTGGTGAGGCCTCACTTGGAGTATTGTGAGCAGGTTTGGGCCCTTCATCTTAGAAAGGACGTGCTGAAACTGGGGAGGGTTCAAAGGAGGCTCACGAAAATGATTCCAGGAATGAATGGCCTGTCATATGAAGAGCATTCGATGGCTCTGGGCCTGTATTCACTAGAATTCAGAAGAATGAGGGATAACCTCATTGAAATCTATCAAATGGTGAAAAGCTCTGATAGAGTGGATGTGAGGAGGATGTCTCCAGTGGTGGGAGAGTCTAAGACCGGGGGACACAGCCTCAGAACAGGGGGATGTCCTTTTAGAATGGAGCTGAGGAAGAATTTCTTTAGACAGAGAGTGGTGAATCCGGCAGCTGTGGAGGCCAAGCCTTTATGTGTATTTAAAGCAGAAGTTGATAGATTCTTGGTTGTTCTTGGCATGAAAGGATACGGGGAGGAGGTAGGAGATTGGAGCTGAGAGGAAAATTGAATCAGCCATGAAGAAATGGCAGAGCAGATGCGATGGGCTAAAAGACCTAATTCTGCTCCTATACCTTATGGCTGTATGGTCTTTCGTTGCACTTCATGGTTTTGTATGCTTGAAGCAATTGTGAACCAGCTGCGTGTAGCTTGGTGCTCTGCAGTTGCCAAGAAAATTTTCAACAGCATCCTTGAATGCCTTCCATGTGATTTTCTCCGGTCCCAGTAGACATCCTTCAAATTACCAGTCATTGATGACCTGCTTGTTTTATGGACCAACAAAAATGCCTCCCTTAATCTTGGCATCAGTTATTCTGACTTGAATTGTGAATCGAAATAACAAATATAGGGGATTTTTTTTTAAATGAGGCATGATAAGAGAAATATAATGGTGATTTTCATGATCAGCAGCCCAAAGTCCATAAGATATACCCAAAAATATTCAGGAAGCAAAATCTTTGTTGTCCAGTGTTATCAGAACAGAAAATAATTAAACAGCACACCCTAATTGAGAACATCATAGAGAATGGGATAATAAGGATAATGGTCAGGGTCAAGGGCAAATCTAGTGTTGAGTTTTAACAGAACTGGGATTATCTAGGAGTAGGGGCAGTTACCAGGTACCAGGAGCTGGTAGTACACGTCCAGTGCTGGCTAATGCGTAGAGTGAATACCTCCAGTAGTTTGTGTGTGTTGCTTTGGATTTCCAGCATCTCGGTTCATTGATTATCAAAGCGTGTACCCATATACAACTCTGAAGACTTTCTTGTGTTTATGAAATGCTCGAGGACTTTGAAGGTCAGGCAGCATCCATGGAGGGCAATAAACAGTCAACATTTTGGGCCAAGACCCTTCATCAGGACTGGAAAGGAAGGGGGAAGAAGCCAGAATAAGCACGTTGGGGGAAGGGAAGGAATACAAGCTAGAAAGGTGATGATAGGTGAAGCCAGGTGGGTGGAGAGAGCAAATAAAGTAAGAAGTTAGGAGGTGATGTGGAAAGTCTGACAGGAAGGGAGATTGAGCCATGGGAGAAAGGGAAGGAGGAGAGGCACCAAGGGGTGATAGGCAGATGAGGAATAAAAGAAGAGGTAAGAGAAGACAGAGTGGAGAATTGAGGAAGCAGGGAGTGGGAAGGGGGATTATCAGCTGGACAATGACCTGGCTGTAAGGGATAATCAGCTGGAGCAGGGTCATGTATCTGGATCATGGAGGATCACTATTGAGCACATCTACATGGAGCACTGCCATGGCAAAAACAGCATCCATCATCAAAGAACCCCACCATCCAGGCCATGCTCTCTTCTTGCTTCTGCCAAGGAGGTACAGGGGCCTCAGGTCCCACACCACCAGGTTTAGGAATAGTTATTACTCTCCTACCATCAGGCTCCTGAAATGGCATGGATAACTTCAACTCAATGCTGAACTTATTCTACAGCCTACAGATTCTCTTTCAAGGATTCTGAACTCATGTTATCAGTATGATTGATTTACTTAGTTATCTTATCTGTACAATTTGCCTTCTTTTGCACATTGCCTGCTTATCAGTGTTTGTTTATGTGTAGGTTTTTCCCATTGATTCTACTGTTAACGCCTGCCAAAAAGTGAATCCCAGTAGTATGTGGTGACATATATGTGCTTTGATGTTGAATTTACTTTGAACTTTTGAAACTTAAATTTATTTTGAATCACCCAGTGAAGCCATGATTGTGCAGAGACAGGATGATCTCCTAGGACAGGGGTAATCATTAGGGGCAGCGATAAATATCTAAACCAGAAGTAAACATCTGTATCAAGGATGGGGTTAAACACACGAATAAATATCCATAGCAGTGATAACATCCTGCTGTAGGGGTAAATATCCAGACCCTTAATGCTGGAGTATACAGAGTCCCCTGATGTAGTGATAACGCTCAGAGTAGGGCACCATCTGGGGTGGGGGCAGTCATCCCAAACAGCGGTCCACACACAACACTGGAATAATTACTCTGAGCAGGGCCAATCACCCAGAATTATGAAAATCACATAGATCTGAGATAAACATTCGGATCATGATAGCCACCACTGCAGGGATCATTAGAGATGAGGAATAACTAGAATCATGGAGTACTACAGCACAGAAACAGGCCCTTCAGCCCATCTAGTGCCAAACTATTATTCTGCCTAGTCCCATTGACATGCACCTGGACCATGGCCCTTCGTAACCCTCCCATCCATGTACTTGTCCGAACTTCTATGAAATGTTGAAATCAAACCCTCATCCCTTACTTCTCCTGGCAGCTCCAGGGAATAAAGTCGTAACCTTTCCCTCTAACTCAGATCAAGTCCCAGCAACACCTTGTAAATTTGCTTCTGTACTCTCTCAATCTTATTGATACTTTTCTTTTAGGTAGGCAATTAGAACACTGTAAATTAGGCTTCATAAACATCTTGACTTTGGATTTTTTTGTACACTATTTTTGCAAGATTATTGGTAAACTGAGCAGGATGTTTTGTTGTAAACTCAAGTTTAATTGTCATTCAACCATACGTGAATACCCATGAATACAGCGGAACACTGGGGCTAAGGTGTAAAACACAGTACCGACAGTCATACACAGCACATATAGGATACCAGTAAAATACAGTCATACAAATAAATAGCCCAAGGTCCCGAGACCAAGAATATTACAGCAGTCTGCAGTTGAACACAAGTAAGCTTGTCTCCTACCGAGCAAACATTGAAGAGCAGCACCTACTCCAGCATGGATGCTGAGCCGCACAGGCTCCGACACTGACTCAGACCCCTCTCTCCGGGGCGGCTGCAAACAGGCAACTCCACAGCTTAGGGCCTAGCCTTCCACCAAGCAACCACTGCCATCAGTCTGATCGCTGTGCCCCACCGACTCAGACCCCTCTCTCCTGGGCGGGGGCAAGCAGGCGACACTGCAGCTTGAAGCTTAGCTCTCACTATAACCAGGGCCACACGGCTCCCCTGCCTCCAGTCTCACCAATAAACCTGGGAACTGGATTCGCAGCATTCCAGATTACTAATGTCCAACAGGATCTTGCGATCATAAGAAAATGCGACTAAGACAATCACTCACTGTTAGACAGCATACCTCCTTTGCGCATTGACTGCGATGCTCTCTGTAGCAGGCAGCAACATGGTGCACAACAACGCCAGCTCCTTCAGTTTCTCCGCCAACGAGCAACTTGGCGATGGGGCAGACTTGCAGTACTTTAAATGTCCAGTCGGGTCTTGTGATGGTAAAAAATACATTTAAAGAAGACATTAACACCTTTGGTTGGCCCTGTAGAAGCCGCTGTCGGTGCATGCTGCCACCTTACCAGAAAAATTACCCAAGGAGTGACTTATTGTTGGAACCTGCAGTAAGTATTTACCCAGTTTAGCTCTCAAAGGAAAAGTATCTTCATCCAGTTGGAGGTTGTGAATCTTGGTAAGTGATTGCACCATCACAGCTTCCTGGATCCTATGATTCCCGTAGGAAATGGGGAAGAATATCCCAGAGATTTTCTTTCATAAATTGACCTAAACCTCATTATCTGATTTGTTGCCTCTCACTGTGCTCAGAGTTTGCCGTGTCTGGGAATGGGAAATTTGGGCATTGTTCACTCTGTTCCCATGTGGTGTTAGTGACTGTCATTGCTTACTGGATGAGTTCAACATAATGAATGGTTGAGACTGCTGCTGATAGGAGAATAAATTCAAATTTCTGTGTGTATGCTATTACTTAAGATAAACAACCTTCAAGAAAATCTACATGCTCTTGGATTATTTGTAATAAATAAATGCATTCAGTGATCTTTTATATTTAGTATCTAATATTTAAAAAGCAACCCAGATCATTAAATATAATAATGCACTGTTGGTGCTTTTGAAAAACATTGGGATAAATAATTCCCAGGACTTGATAGGGTATACACCAGGTTACTAGAGGAAGCAAGATTGATCAGCTACTGGCGATGATTTATGCGTACTCACCAGAGTACTCACAAGAGTTTTATCAGAGGATTTGAGGATGGCCAATGTACCTGTACAATGTACAATGTACAGCTGCATCACCACCTGGTTTGGAAATTGCACCATCTCGGATCGCAAGACCCTGCAGCGGATAGTGAGGTCAGCTGAGAAGATCATCGGGGTCTTTCTACCCTCCATTACGGACATTTACACTACACGCTGCATCTGCAAAGCAAACAGCATTATGAAGGACCCCACGCACCCCTCATACAAACTCTTCTCCCTCCTGCCATCTGTGAAAAGGCACCGAAGCATTCGGGGTCTCATGTCCAGACTATGTAACCAAGCTATCAGACTCCTTAATACCCAGAGCCTGGACTGACACCTTACTGCCCTATTGTCCTGTTTATTATTTATTGTAATGTCTGCACTGTTTTATGCACTTTATGCAGCCCTGGTTAGGTCTGTAGTCTAGTGTAGTTTTTTTTTCTGTTTTTTTTTTTACGTAGTTCAGTCTAGTTTTTGTACTGTGTCGTGTAACACCATGGTCCTGAAAAACGTTGTCTCATTTTTACTATGTACTGTACCAGCAGTTATGGTCGAAATTACAATAAAAGTGACTTGACTTGACTTGACGACCTTTGTTCAAGAAAGGTGATAGGGAATCCTGATAATTAAGAGGGGCAGGTTGTGCTTCCCTGACCTGATTGATTTTTTTTGAGGAAGTGACAAGATAGATTAATGAAGGTAAAATGGTAGATGTGGTGCACATGTATTTCAGTAAGGTCTTTGACAAGGTTCCCCATGGAAGACTCACCTAGAAGGTCATGAGGCATGGAAACTTGGCTGGGTGGATTTGGAATTGGCTAGCCTAATAGTGGGGTTGAGTTCAAGAGCCCCAAGGTAATGTTGCAGGTCTATAAAACTCTGGTTAAACCACACTTGGAGTATCGTGTTCAGTTCCGGTTGCCTCATTATATGAAGAATATGGAAGCTGTGGAGAATATGCAGAGAAGATTTACCAAGATGCTGCCTGGATTAGAGAGCATGTCTATGTGGAAAGGGGAAAAGTTGAGCAAGCTAGGTCTTTTCTCTTTGGAGTGATAGATGATGACAGATAACTTGATAGAAGTGTACAAGATTATAAGAGGCATGGATAGAGTAGACAGCCAGCACCATTTTCTCAGGGCAGCAACGGTTAATATCAGAGGACATTCTTTTAAGGTAAGAGGAGATGTCAGAGATAGGACTTTTACACAGAAAGTGGTAAGAGCCTTCATTTTTAAATGGGTACATGGATGAAAGAGAAATGGAGGGTTGAGGTCTCTGTAAGATGTAGGAGTTAGATTGATCAAGGACTAGGTTTACTTAGGTCAGCACAACAAGGAGGGCTGAAGGGCCTGTACTGTGCTCTACTGTTCTGTTTTATGTTCTAATTACAGCCTTAGATTTGAAGAAGTGGAAATATCTGTAGCAGTCTAAGCCTTTATTGTCATGGGTGCTATTCCACTTCTGGTTCAACTAGTCAGCAAAACATACTGTTTATAACAGCAAGGTACTTCTTGATACAGCATATACATTGAAGTATATTTTAAGGTGTATAGTCAACTTTAAAAAGTATCTTAAATGTTTGTTCTTTCTGTCTATATATTGTTTAGGATCCTACCATTGTGATAATCACAAGTGACTATTTAGCAAATTGCTCCTACTTTATTGTATTTAGTGCATTGTCCCATTTGAAATATTTAAAATTGTGGAACTGTCTCTCATATTTAGTATGCATTGATTATTGACAGCAATGCCTATGTTAAGTGACATACTTAAGTGTCAACAGCAATGATAATATCAAATATCCAAACTCTTAGCAACCACAAAAAGGCGTAAGAATCAAATTGGATTTCACAATAGGCATTTCGAGGAGAGTAAATATTATCTATGGACGAGCTAAGTAGTTTGATGTCAAAGATTTCTTTAACTCTTGGTCATGTGAATGAAAGCTGGATTTTACCATTAGGCCTATATTACATTCCAAGTAGCTGGTGTCATCAGAGAGACCTTTCAGCAGGAAAGATCCACAGCAGCAGGCCTCACTGAATAAAAAAAAAATCTGTATGTATTGTTAGAGTGTATTCTGAAGTTAGGGTATATAGCAAATATTAATTTCAGTTATAACCAATCTTCAGATTTGAATGAGGATTGTAGATTGAATTTGAAATGCAACTCTGAACAATATTCTCCCTGGAGGTGCAAATCGGGGTTGGTTACAAACAAGGAAACACCCATTCACTTGGTGTCTGCAAATGCATGAATCCAGACAGAGAGACAATACTGATTAATATTTATTTTGGGTATCTGGAGTGTGGGTGTGAAGGAGGTGTTTGAAAACAAAATGTAATTTAAAGGAAGCATTGTAACTATAGAATTATCCTGCTCAAACACGAGGAAATCTGCAGATGCTGGAAATTCAAACAACAACACACAAAATGCTGGTGGGACACAGCAGGCCAGGCAGCATCTATAGGGAGAAGTACAGTCAACGTTTTGGGCTGAGACCCTTCGTCAGGACTGATGAATTATCCTCCTGTTACTTTTGAGCTTCAACATATAAAAATGCCATGTAATAATGGGTCAGATGGGTCTCTTCTTCCAAGAGTGTCTTCAATATGATGCCCATATACTCGTTTTGCTAGAATAAAGATTCAGATTCAGATTCAGTTTATTGTCATTTAGAAACCACAAATGCAATGGAGTTAAAAAATGAGACAACGTTCCTCCAAAATGATATCACAAAAGCATATGACAAAACAGACTACACCAGAAAATCCACGTAACGTTTGGCAATCCCCAATCCAGAGTCTGGAGAGGCTGCTGCATATTAATATCGTGCTACCGTCTTAGCGCGTTCCCCGGAAAGGAGCTCCAAATCCACCAGACAAAACAAGACCAAAAACTAAAGCTACAAGACCTGCACAAAACCACATAGCTACAACATATAGTTACAGCAGTGCAAACAATAGTATAATTGATAAAAAAAACAGACCATGGGCACAGTAAAAATAGTCCAAAGATGTTAAAGGACTATAAGTTCAAAAGAAATCACCACACAGTTTCCACAAGTCCCCAGGGTCCCGACAGACTCGCCATCCCACGCCGGTGGCAGAAGGGAATACCCCCACTATGGACTTCCACGGCGCCGCCCGACTCAGCCTCGCAGACACAGCACACAATGAAAGTGACCTGACTGCAGCGGACTCCGAGTCTGTCGAACCTCCGAGCCGATTACCATCCCCTCTGGCACAGCTTCTCCGAGGTCCATCCTCTGCCGAACGTATTAAGACGGCCCCACCAATGGCCATCGGCAACGCGACCCCGAGGACTGGGGGCCTGTTCTTCCCAGCAGAGTCCCGGACCTCTCAGCAGCAGCAGCAACGAAGAAGGTCTTCCTGGAGATTTCCCGATGTTCCTCCATGTTCCCACGTCCGTTTTCAATCGATTATGATTGCGCACGGCACCCCACTTCACAAATAACAGATAATCATCTCCAGAGTGGCTGCTGCAAGCTGCATCATGCCGCCATCTTGGAAATTAAAGGCTTCTACACCCACCAGCTTCAGTGTCTCTCCAGCAACTTTGTTCACTGTTACAACGTGCACCTACTGTATATTTCAACACAATCCCAGTTTGCAGTAGATTTTAGTCAACTGGCATTCCCTCTCTATGAATCCCTGGTTCCTGCAGGATATAGTACTGCTATATATTGCCAATCTGTCACTGAACTGTGGGAGCATCACACAAAATCAAACCTAAGTGAGGTAGGGTTTTCTCATTGGAGAGAGAGAGAGAAGATGAGAGGTGACTTAATAGAGATGATAAGAGGCATAAATAAAGAGGACAGACAGTGCCTTTTCCCAGGGTGCTGATGGCTAATAAGAGAGATCATAATTTTAAGGTGGTTGGAGAAGAGTATAGGGGACGTTAGAGGTTTTTTTTCACACAGAGAGTGGTGGGTGCATTACAAATAAATTAGGAACATTTAGGAGACTCTTGGACGCATGGATGACAGAAAAAATGGAGGGCTGTGTGGAAGGGAAAGGTTAGATTGTTCCTGGGGTAGTTAAAAGTCCAGTAGAACATTGAGGGCCACAGGGCTTGTGTTGTACTGTTCTATGATCTAATTTTGTCTACATCCATCATGCAATGGATTGATTGTTCTAATTACATCTTTACTTGTTAATGGAGTTCAACACAATGTTTGAATTAAATTCAATTTAATGCTGCACTTTACATTAAAGTTGATAGGAAATAGAAAGATGAGCCTTAGCAACCCACACAAAATGCCGGTGGAACGCAGCAGGCCAGGCAACATTTATAGGAAGAAGCACTGTCGATGTTTCAGGCCGAGACCCTTCATCAGGACTAACTTAAAGAAAAGATAGTAAGAGATTTGAAAGTAGGAGGGGGAGGGGGAAATCTGAAATGTTAGGAGAAGACCGGAGGGGTGGGGTGAAGCTAAGAGCTGGAAAGGTGATTGGCAAAAGGGATACAGATGAGCCTTAGTCTAATTTATCAATATAGTTTCTGTACAGTGGATAACATGTTTCCATCATCACCTGTCTAAAGTTTAGGGGATGTTGAGGGTAGATGTTGTACTGTATTTTTTAATTAGAAGGTGTGGCAACAATGGGATAGTGGGTCCAATTATTTATAGAACAATTATGTCATCTGAGTTTAAAAAATAAGTTTGCTCAGACAAGAAAGTAATTTAACACAAGTTATTTTATTGCTAATTATAAAAGTGAATATAATAAATGCAGGTAGAAAATGATTTTGGTTCAGTTCACTAAGCAGAAACATTTATCTGACAGGTATGTACATGAGAACAATTTACAGTTATCTGGTCATTAGCTCTTCTTTTTAGTAAATTGTCAGATACCAGAGTATAGACAAAAGGGTATCAGCATCTATAGGGATCAAGTTTGACTTGACTTTGTTTGCTGCATCCGTCAGTGACTTGCTTGAACAATGCTTCTACCTTCTATCAGCTACTAATAAGGAATAAGGGGAATATCCCTATGTGTTACTTGCGATGAACTCCTCAATACTATCCAGAATTGTTCGTGCTAAAATCAGGACTTCTTGTTCATGACCTGACTTGAAGAGATCATTCGGGATGTGGGGCTGTGAATGATAGTTGGGATACTGAGTCTTCTTGCTATCTACTCCATAATCTTTGAGTTTATTCACCAAGCTCACCAGGTCTGATAGTTTTGCACTGTAACTTGATACCTGGTTGGCAAGGTAGGTGATGCTGTGATCACTAACACATATTCCACTTCTCTTGTACTCTGCAGCAATCAAAGCTTTCTCCACCGCTTGGTGAATCTTAAAATACAGCCATTCAATGGCAGTGCCATCTAGGCCAGAATATCCCAGGTCATTGTGAGCTGCTCTCAGATCACATCTCGCTTGTCTAAACCACCTTCGAGCCTCTTCTGGATTGGACTGGTTTTTCTTTGGGAATGAGCAGAATTCATTGGCACCGTGGCTTTTTCTCTGCTGTGATTGGCTCTTCTTATGCCTTGATGCCTCACTATTCCACTGATTAAAAAATGATGAAAAATCTTCCTCTTTACTGGAGTAGGAGCTTTTGTAACTTGACGAGCTGCTCACGTTCTCAGCTCGGTTGACATCCAGCTGCTTCACCTTCTCTTGAATAAAGTGGCACAACTGCGTTGTTACTTCAGTGTTATTTGGATTTTTGTCTGGATGCCACTTCAGGTAAAGGCGACGAATTGCTTTCTGTCTCTCATCCTGAGGGAGATTTCTTACTTCCTTTAGATAATCATGAATTTCTTTCTTTATGCTGTCTAAAGATTCATACTTTTGGCTGGATGTTTGTTGCTTGTCTTTTGGTGCATCCTGTACAACAACTTTCTGGCATATTTCTCCAGGCATCTTTTGTTGACTGAATTTATACAAGTCCAGATGGTTGACTGTAGTGAAGGAGCCTATACCTATCTTTATCTTATACCTTTGCATTTTTATATCTTTGGCAAAGTTATCAGTGTTTATCCGCTCAATAAAAATGGCGTAGACATAATCGTTTGCATTGGAACCTTTGTAAGCCACATATTCACCAGCTTTGAAATGATGTGCAATATCCATTTCCAGTGTGTGAATAAGTTCCTCTGGAACAGGATCTCCAGGATTAGGCTGGTTCATTGGCTTCTCTACTTTTAACTTACTTGTGTTAATGCCTTTCTCTTCCAACACTTTCTTTATGTCTTGTGGATTTTCACAACTGAGCATCAGCACCAGAATTAATAGTGAATCTTTGTTTAAGGCATTCTTCAACAGTACATTGAGCTCTGTCGCCAGTGAATGGATAATGACGGTTTTCATGCTGAATGGTACATTATCTCTGTGCTCCAGGTAAACCATGCCATTACCTGTGCTGCCTATCTTGGTATAGACTTGTTTCTCAATGCTGGTATCACTCAGCTGTTCTGACCCCAAGCAAAGAATCGTTTCTAGTTTCTTGCAGCAGATGATCTGCATTTTGGAAAAGACATTTTCACAATTATGCTCAATTTCTCTCACAGGCAGCTCCCTGCTGCACTGGCCCTTTAACAAGCTCATTAGTCCACCTCTAAAGTTAGGGGACACAAGAATCTTGTAGAAATCATTTCTGAAAGTGCAGTTATCTCCATGTGAACACAAACATAGAACTGATTCATTAAGAATTTCCTCTGTTATTTGAGAGAGCATACTGGGGCGAATTTCTTCGGGTAGAAACTGTAAGAGATTTATCTGCTTGTAAGGATCAGAACTCAAGTGACATTCACCAAGATCTAGAAGAAAATTAAACTTTCCATTTAAAACACTGACATCTCTTCTGGAACCTGTACTAATCCTATCGTTAAAACACAATGTATTGGATGGGTACATAATACCATCACTTGCTGGGAGGTATAATGGCTTTAGTTTCTCAACAGCTCGTTCCTCTGTTCTAGACTCCAAAAGTGTAAACAGATGATACAAGGTTCGTTTAACGGTCATCATTTGGTTTGGATTTAAGCTACTCACTTTACCGGTGTCTTCGTAGAGAGACCGGAGTATCTGAACAAGGTGACATGCCGATGGTTCCAGAGCGACCCCCAGCTTCTGGAAGAACTCATGGTATGGAGCCAGCACTGGAGGGAGCCGGTACAAATAGGGATGAAAATCATTGTAATTTTGTAATGAGAACACCACCTGGCTGATTCTTATCAGCAGAATGCCCTCTTCTACAAGAACAATTGGAAGATCAATCAGAGGCAACACATCAAATGAATGATTCTGAAGGAAGCCATAAGCAGTCTGAAGCACTCTAGATCTTGTTTTTAAGGCACTACAACTTTTACAGGGGGCTAAGCAAACTTTTCTAAGGTTTGTTATAACTACAGACTCCGGAGGAGCATAAACAGCACCAGCAGCTTTTAATCTGCTCATATTTCTTGAGAGTGTACACTTTGATGGTAATATCGGCATGGAAGCCCAAACCAGTTCCTCATCTTCCTCCCGTTGTTTCACCAATGAGTCCCTTAAAGCAACAAAATGCCTCCCTTCTGCAAAAGGGGGATGTAAGTTACGTAAACACTCTCGAACTCTGTGTGGATAGACAAATTTGATATCTGCCACTTTTTCATAAAAATCCCTTTGAAGGTTCTCCTCATCGACATTACAGAAGTAGGTGATTAAAGCATCACTTTTTTCAATTAGTTCTTTCAAAGGAGCATGCAGGTTCACCTCTTCTGAAACTTGCAATGCAAAAGTAATAAAATCATCTGAAGAAACAGAGCACTTTATTCCCAGATCCTTCAGTAACTTGTTCAAATTGGAATCATCATAATAGCATCCCATTTCTTTGAAAAAGCTCTCAGGGACAAACTTTTCTGTAGGAATCATAATTTTAAACAACGGTTCTCTCTTCTCATAGAAATAAGAAACTTTTTGAAATATTCCGCTGTTGGCTTTGATAAGTTTTATGTTTCTGAGATTAGACACAATCTTTTCTTTCTTCAGGTCATACTCTGCACTATAACAACAGATGATATCATACAAGAGACGAACAACATCCAGCTTTTGATCATTAAATATTTGTTCAATATTAGGAAGGATATAATCCATCAAGAATTGCAAATCATCAATTATCTGTATCCCCAAATCTTCTGACACCTCAGTGTTTATCCTCGTTTTTTTCAAAAATATACATGAGCTGTCTAATTTATATAAGTTTGGAAATATATTAGTGAATTGTGTATTTAGAATGTAAATCACATTGTACATATCAATACTCTCAAAACTGTCTTCCATTGTTTCAAAAAGTGGAAGAGTTTTTAGCTGGTCCTGATAGTTATGTCTATCATCACTTGTCTGCATTCCAGAATGAAGGAACCTCAAAATAGTTTCAATTTCCCACTCACTTAAGTTATTCCACTTTAATTTTGTCAAACGCAGATGTTGTAAAATGGAGGCTTTGTCATCAGTCCTTAATGAGTGAGGTCTAATGCAATTAAATAGTACTTTCATGGAAAAGTAATCAGCAGCAATTTTAGCAAACCCAAGTTTTAGCAGAATTTGTGCTATGCTCGTTTGTGTCATTTCACAAATAACACTATTTAATGCTCCCACAGGTGCAAGTAGACACTGGTCATGATAAATTGGACATACTACAGGTAATATTGCAAGGTCTGAGAATATTAATTTGAAATTATTAAATGTGTTCTCAGTATCATCATCATATTTCACCTGGCTCTCAAAATACTTCCACAATTTCTTCAGCCACTCTGAATGCTGTTCATTTTCAGTAAACTTTAGCCATGAATGTGGGTCTGTAGAATTAATCTGAAATCTATATCCAAGTTTGTTTCGGATAAATTGCTCTGCTCTTGAAATAGTAAAATCTTCTAAATAAAGAGCTGTAGTAAGAAGGTCCTTATATCTCTTGTTGACATCATAGTTTGCGAAGTGTGGCTGAAATTCTGGAAATAAATCATGGAATTTAGTAATATATTTGGGAGAGGTTCGTTTAAATTTTCCCAGCATATTATCTTGTGTGATCAATAAAGGTAAGTGATTTATAACATTATAATTTCCTTCCTTGACATCAGAGAGACAGTAGTCTAAAAGAGTCACGCACCTAGCACCATCTTTAATCAAGGATTCACTGAGCGGGAATGGGTAGTTACTGTTTGTTACCTCTGCATTGTTCAGCGGATGGATTTGAAGAAACTTCCTGACTGCTCCTGGGTTTAAAAGAGAAACCTCCAAACATGCTCTTTGTAAACTCTTCAAAACTTTGTGCATAACGTTAGATTGTAAGACTAAATTCATACCAATATCCTCTAGAATTTCGACCAGTTTCACTGTGATGTGAGTAGTTACAAAATGAGGAACTTCATCTCTTTTTTCCTTGCTCAAGCTGGACCAAAAAATATTAATAATGTTCTTCTCATTACAAAACTTATTATTTTCACGTTTGGCTATTGGGATCAGACAAAGGCTTTTTTGATCAATGCATTTGTAAACTTGATTGATCATTAATTGCCATTCTTGAGGGACTTCTTCAGAGACATGGGGGAAGAAGCATAGATAACTGGGTTCAATGACGTTGAGGCATAATTCCAAACTGTCAGATTTTAGTGGACCTACTCTAGTACCAAGTAAATGTATCCGAATGTAATCAAGTAAATCTGCATACAAAGGTGCAATTAAGTGTAATTTTAAAAAGTTGTTCCATTTCATCTTTCCACTTTGGCCATCCTGTTTCCAAAGATCTCGCCTGGCAAAGTCAACAGCGAAGTTTCCATTGATGTGTACGGGCAGACCAGTTTCTATGGGCAAAGGCAAGAAACAAAAGGCTTTACCTTGAAAGTTACTGCAGTTGATACAGGCAGCAACAGAGCTCCGGGGCAAAAACGGATGACCCAGTTTCAAACAAAAGCTCTGCACTGACTCAGTTAATTCTGCTTCATGAATACCCACTTGATTTGCCAAAATCCACCTGGTTGGATTTTTGACCGAAGATCGAATCTCCATCTCATAGATCACTTGATGAAATTCCATTTTGGATACTGCAGTCTTGTAATTCGAGCACCTCTGGATACAATGCTTCAGGCATTCCTGCTTGGCGATGCTATCGAGTGCCATTTCTACTTCTGCGGTAAAGATTTCGTGCAGGTCACTTGTTTTCTTGTCCACTTTATGAAAACCGATTTTCTTAATATTATTTAAAAACAAAAGGAGACTATCAGAATCTTCTTTCAATACTTCCAGCAATTCTAGAATCACATCCTTTGTGACTGCCTGCTTTGAGATATCAGATTTTTCTGCCATCTCTGCTGTTCTCACCGGCAACCGGAACATGGTACCCAATTCGAGATTGAAGAAGGTAGGGAGAAAAGTAGTATAAACATCCTCAAATGTATTTTTAAATTTCTGATTGACTGTGAACATACCTCCTGGGGAATGTGGCTTTGCCGTGCCCAGCATAGCTAAGTGCGGATCGAAGATGCACAGCATGCTGTCACCTGATATAAAGGAAGGACAGTCCGTCAAGTGATACACTGAATTAAAACCAAGCCCGTATTTTCCAGTTTTTTCTGGACTGTTGCGCTTTCCTCCTTCTCCAAGCTGTTGTATACCTTCGATGTCTTTGTCAGTGAACTTCTTGTCATTGTAAACACACAACGCAGGTCCCTGAAGTGCATTCCATTCCTCACCAAAGGTCTTTGTGTTGCCGTGCTTTCTGGGATCCCAAATAAAATGGATTTCTGAGGCCTCGGCATCATCTGCATTCTGAATCAACTCCTTTAGTATATCCTTCTTGGATGGATAAGCCTTTATGATATTTTTTAAACGGACTGTTAATTTTTCCTGCTGGCCAAATTCTCGTGCCCATAATGACAAATCTTTGACTTGAAGGTTTTTCATCGCGCTGTGTTTTGTTGTCTGAACGTGGAAACGGATAGCTGTTTCTCTAGCGATCTGACTGTGGCAGAGATTGACGTCATCTCCGACGACAAGCCATGGTGTATCATTGTACTGTAATGTTTGAGCAGAATGAAGGACACAATGTTGATTAGGCAGGAGAACATTCTGCAAGATATCTTCCTGTTCTGAGGCCTCTGCGAATCCTGTAGTTACAATTCTAAGACACACAGCAAGATCACTATCGGAGAGCCTTGTCCCACTGTATTTTTCTGACATTCTTGTCAGAACAGAGACATAGTCTTGCAGTTTAAAATGTACCTTGATCTCCAGGCACTTCCATAATTCCTCGCACTCTATGTATTCTTTAGGAAGTTCATATAAGTATGGAGCAGCATCAAATGAAACCTTACAAGCAACCAACTCAACAGGGACAAACTGTCCATGTACTAAAATGAAAGGAAATTCTTGAGCAGCATTGAAGATCGTGTTTTTTAATTCTGAATCTCCCTTTAACTGTTTATTCAAGTAGAAGTAGCATTCCTTAGTTAATCGTTTCAGTTCATTAATTGTTAGACTATTACGCACATATGCCTGCTTTAGTTGTTCTAACACAATCTCAACAGGTGGTTGTTTGTTCAAACCTAGATAGGAAATTGCTTCTGCAGACAGTTTAATCCCTTTCAACAGCTCTTTATCTAAAACCATTTCCATCATACTTACTAGTGCATAGTACTTGCAACTGTATACATCCTTTGCTTTCTGTAAAACTACAGCATCTAAAGTATTATCTTTCTCCCAACTATGCGGAAGAAAAGCTGGGAGGAATGAAATACTCTGTAAAGTTTGCAGGTCTTCATCGCTGACTTCATTCAGATCTTTGAGCAAATCCAAAATATGGCGAACTCGTTGATATGCTTTGTTCCTCTCAAGGGGCCATATCTTCTCAATTGTCTCCGCTCTTTCAATTAAATCAAGGAAAGCAATTCTGCCTTTTACCATCCCAAGCATTTCCAATCTTAATAATCTCTCAGGATGGAGAAAATCCTTAGTATGTCCTAGGGGAAACCGTCCTTCCTCTTCATCATAAAGACAAGCAACTTTGCCCTCTGGATGCACAAGATTTTTAATGTATTGGAGACCTCTCTTCCCGCTAGATGGAATACAAGGTTTTGTCACTAGCATCTCATCAATAGACGCATCCCTCATATCAATTGCATAAATAATAAGGACATTTCTGGTATTGGGACTTAGCGTAGTTAAGTTCTGAAATACAATTTCCTTGTAAAATGATTCCCAAGTATATGTGTTTTGTTCAATCAAATGCCCAAATCCGCTGGCAACGAAACCTTGCCTAACCCAATCCGGTAACGTAACTGAAATTAAGGGCTTTGATAAGTATTTGGAAAATTCAGTAATTGCAATCTCTCCAACCCTTTTGTTTTCAACAATGGAAGAATCCAAAAAACGAGCATGGTTTATTGTGCCCCAGTCTTGTCCATTGCTGAATGCTTTGACTCTAACACCATTGATTCCGTGTGCAATTGCTCGGTAGAAATTTTCTACAATAACTCTAAATTGGTTATCCACATTTTTCACATTGGGCCAAAATGTGTAGTAATCATAATCTTCAAATTCTCCTTTCTGAGACATTTGCTGCATGAGTGAAATAGAGGTGATGTAAGCTGCAGAAACTGCATCTTCCAAAAGCGCTTGATTCCATTCTCCTTTTGCTCCAGAGCTCCAAAGATTCTTCCTATTCGATGTGACAGCAAATGTTCCATTAATGTGAACAGGAAGACCACACTGAAGGGAAAGAGGCAGAAAGCAGAACACTTGCCCCACCTGAGCCTCCGTGTTCGGAGTCCAGTGTCCTGTTTCTTTCTTCTTTTTGAGTGGAATGGCCACGCTTCCAAGAGGAGGGGCAAAATAAGTATTTGTAGCTTTACTGCATGAAAACTGCAAGGCTTTTGCCATTCCAAAACATGTATGAACTAACCAATATTTTCTATGACTGGGATTATCTATTGTTTCTTCTGTAACCTGTATAATGGTTGAAATTCTTAGACTTCTGATTTTTCTGGAGAATTTATTTGTGCTTTCCATTATGTTGATAGCGTTTTCTTGCATTTTCTTCAGTGGGAAGTTATCTGCCATCTCAATTATGTTAAGTATTTGTCGTTCCATTTTGAATACAGAGATTAACTGGTTTTCATGAACTGAATGTTCATTAACGAACTTCAGTGAAACTTTTCTCACATTCTTTAAGAATATGATGAGATCTTTTGATGTCTGCTTGAAACTATCCACCAAGGACATGATGTGTTTCTGATTATAATACTTGCTGGAGATCCCTGACACTGCAGCCTCCTCTGGAGTCCTAAAGGGCAACTTGATGAGGGTTCCTTCATAATAAAAATTTTCTCCAGTGGAAATTTTAAAATTACACCCAAATATTCCATTGTAGGGGTTAAACTGTCCAGGGAATTTTTGAATTAACCGTCTATGTTCATACAGATTAAGTTTTATTCCAGGGTTAGTTACAGAATGAATATATTTCTTAAGATGAGTAACATTTGGGTCAAAAATAAGCAAATATTTTCCACTGAGGATGGATGGAACATCGGTTATGTGATAAACAGAATTAAATCCAAGTCCAAATTTACCAATCTTATCAACCTGTTTTTCTTTGGAAGCTGTCCCAATTCGAGTTATGTTGTGGAAATCTTCATCGGTGAAACACTCATTGTTGTATGACCAGAGTGCCGGTCCGTGACATGAAGCCATGCCAGGATCAATGAGACTTTCAGGTGAATCTTTGTGTTGTCTCATATCTACTAGGAAACTACAGACTGTAGAACCAGCATCTTCGGCATTTTGAAGCATCTCTTTGAACAGGTCATGTTCTTGATCATATTCTTTCAAAATGTTCTTAATTCTCAGTACAATGGGTTCTACTTGTCCATATTGCTCAATTCCAATCAGTTCAGATTGCAGCATCTTGCTGCTTAAAGGGGGCACATTAAGCCATTCAATAATGGCGAGGCTTATATCTTTATGAAGAATATGAATATTTTCATCACGCTTATTAAAAGCCTCCATTGTTCCCTTATCTAAATCACACAGAACAGCTTTGGAACATGGCTTCAAGCAGAATCCATCTTGGGTGCCTTTCCACACAGGGACAGGAAGGTCACTCTTGGGTGAGAAGTTATTTCTGCGCATCCAATCCAGTATAGAAATAACGGTCTTCAATTCACTTGGGCTACCACAGCCAGTGTTCATTTTAACCGCATTATCTCTTAACTTATAGAGTATCTGAATAACTTCATTGTTGCTGTAACCATTTTTCACCCCACATTCAAGTAGTAACTCTCTATATTGGGCGATTTCCTGCGGGACTTTTTTTACATAACAACTCAGGTCCAAATCTTCAGGATAGGAGAAAACAATATTGTGAGGATGTGTAAACCCAGCCCCATTCCATACCCATGGCAACTCTATTGTCAGGAGAAGTGGTTTAAATTGACTAAGGTTTTTTTGCATGTGTTCATAGATGTTTTGCAAATCTGCCAGAAAACTACGACTAGTGTTACCAGAATTGGATATCTGGTTAACCATCAGTAGGAGGTTTTCAACCACCTTCTCAGCTGGTGGTAAGTTCAGTAGGCCCAGGATTTTGCCCGCCTTCTCAATGAACTTGTCAGTAAGTGGCATCACTAGCCCCACGATGTTGGCGTATTTCAAATCCCTTACATTTTCAAGCTTATAAAAATTAATCTTTACTTTCCTATGTTCTGTCAGTGTTTTTGGACAAGTGTTACAGGGTACCCACTGCAAAGAGCGTAATTGTTCAATGGTTTGATATGAACAAATAGCCAAAACTGAGGTTGTATTGCACAACTGAATTAAAACTTCTGCTTTTTTACAAAGACTGTCAATGTCACTAGTCTGGCTGTGTTGTTTATCTATCAATTGTGCAACTTTCATAATGTCTTCTGGTGAAATATTCTCTTCTTTTGATTTCAGCCCCAGTTTTTGTAATGTCTGCAAAATTTTCTCATCCTCACAATAAAGTGAGGGTGGAAAAAAGTGCTGGTGTTCTGTCTGAAAGAGATGCTGAAACGCCACGTTATTTGGATCAAATAGAGAAGAAGCTGGTACAACCTTGTCCTTTGATGTTAAAAATCTAAGCGTTTTACATTTGTTGAATAATTCTGGTTTCTGTTTGAAAAGTATCTCACTATTTTTCAGAATCCAAAGCATTACCTTTTCAATTTGCTCAGGCTCGTACTTTTGGGTCTCTACTCCCTTCAACATGAGCAAAGCAACATCTGCCGCTGTCAGTAGTTTTCCTTTCATCAGCAGTAGTTTCCTGTCGTTTTCATCCACACACTTAAGTACAGTTTCTGGTAGAGGCACATCATCTGGGATCTCAGGGTAGACATCATTACTCAGGGCTCCATGTGGTCCAGCTGTGATAAACCCTTTGTCTGATGGCCGAAGGGAAGTCATCTGTTGAAAGATTGGTAACTTGAATAACATATTTATCTCGTCAGTCTCAAAAATGGATGCTTCTGCAAGAAAACTTCTCAAAGATCTTCTGTCTTCAGTTGACATACAGTCAATCTCTTTTACCACCTGATCACAACCCAGATTCAAAAAAACCTTTAAGACGTTATTTGGACTGGGTAAAAACACATACTCAGATAGCTGCTGATGCTTTAGAAATTCATCAGTGCTCTGAACTATGCTGCCCCCAGCTCTTGTAATTATACTTGCAATTGTACCTGGTAAATTGTAACCAGTTTGCATTTGAAATATTGTGGTGATGTTTTTTGACAAATGTGCGAGCTGGATACTGTTCGCACAATCTTTTAGTGAGTTGAGTGGTATGAGTGGCAACCCTTCAAACTTATCCAGTGTTTTACAATTGTTATTCAAGAAATTCCAAAATTCTGCAAGCCAGTGCTCTGGTGGGTGCTGTCTATTTAAAATATCCCATGTTACAGGACCAAATGTTCCACTCCAGGTCTCAGGAAGAGCTTTCCAAATGTACTGCCTCACAGTATTCGCATCCAAACAGATGACATTGGCAAATATTTCTGGAAGAAGAACACAATAAAGAATTTCCAGTGCTTTGTTTCCAATATCATACTGTACATTAAAATTTATCACAGCTAATGAATCATCTGATTAAACATTGGAAATAACAGACAGAAAAAGCCATCCTGTAATTTAAGACTGCTCGACCATTTATTAAGATGATTTTCTATTGCAACGCCATTTTCCAGCACAACTCCTATATTACTAAACGCAACCGAGCCTCCACAGGCCTCCTTTGCAGAGAATTCTAAAGGCCCATCCTAAATATCGACCCTTTAATTCATATATGTCAAACTCAAGGCCCGCGGGTCAAATCCGGCTCGCGGTGGAATTATCTTTAGCCCATGAGATAATATCGAATTACTATTAAAGCGCCCCAGTAATCGAAGCACCTATGGCGTATGATATGGCTAATGCTGAGTTTATTCAGGTACCAGGTTTTCAGGGTTTTTAGTGTTTATTCGGTTTCCCTGGTTTATTTCCTGAATATCATTAATGAATTTTTTTCTATTAGAGCTGGCCCGTCGGTATATTGCACACACCACTAATACTACAAATCCCACAATGCACTGCCAGTGCATTGCTCGCGCTTGCCTTACTCTCTCATCAGCATCCTTATGGCGCTAGTCACGTGTGGTCAACTTTCAGCTATCCCTCACCCCAAAAATGGCTGAACGAAAGGTGGACTTTGAAAACGGGTTTTCAAGGCAGGTGGGAGGCAGAGTATGTGTTCGCAGATATAAAGGGCAAACCTGTTTGTCTTGTGTGCGGAGAGTGTGTGGCTGTAATTAAAGAATATAACATAAGACGACACTATGAAACGAAACACCACGACAAATACAAGCATCTGGACAAGAAACGGAAGCCCACGATGTGCGGTCAAAAGAGTGGATTGGTGGGCAGGATCCGGGAGGAAAACGGCGCAGGTGAGCTGACAGCTTATCATTGCATCATACACCAGGAATCGTTGTGTGGCAAAGCCTTGAAAATGGAACATATAGTGAGCACCATAACACGAGCAGTTAACTTCATAAGAGCCAAAGGTTTAAATCACCGCGAGTTCAAGTCGTTTCTGGAGGAGTTGGGTTCAGAATATAATGATTTGCCCTGTCACACAGAGGTGCGATGGTTAAGCCAAGGAAAAGTGCTGAAAAGATGTTTCGAGTTGCGTGAGGAGATCTGTCAGTTCATGGAAAGCAAAGGGAAAGACACAACAGAGCTCCGGGATAAAAAGTTGCTTTGTGAAATGGCATTTCTGTGACATCACGAGCCATCTCAATGCGCTCAACCTGCAGCTTCAGGGGCGGGGTCGTGTGATCACAGACATGTACGCTGCAGTGAGGGCTTTTAAAACCAAGCTGCGCCTGTGGGAGACGCAGATGCAGCAAGAAAACTTGAGCCATTTTCCGTGTTGCCAAACTATGAAAGAGCAGGTTTCTACCGCAGTGTTCCCACATGCAAAGTTTGCTGAAAAACTTAGCATACTTGGTGCCGACTTCACACGGCGATTTGCCGACTTTGAAGCCCAAAGAAGCAGGTTTGAACTGCTCAGTAATCCATTTGCAGCTGACGTGGAAAGCGCACCAACCAACAAACAAATGGAGCTGATTGAACTCCAATGTAGTGACACACTCAAGGCAAAGTATGACTCGGTGGGCGCTGCACAGTTTCTACGTTTCATTCCCGACACAATGCCCCAGCTGCGTACCCAAGCTGCTCAAATGCTCTCTATGTTTGGCAGCACATATCTGTGTGAACAACTGTTCTCTTTGATGAAGATAAACAAGACATCACACAGGAGTCGTCTTTCTGATGAACACCTTCACTCAATTCTGAGGATTTCCTCAGCTCAGAGCCTGACTCCAAACATTGATGAACTTGCATCCAAGATGAGATGCCAAGTATCTGGCTTAGACTAGTGTGAATCACAGAGTGTTGGCCTGTGGAAAAATGTTTTCATTAGAAATTACTCCGGAAAAGCTGCAGATAAAGCCATAAGAAATAAATGCAACTGATTTTTTATTTATTTAATGTTCAATGTTGTTTTTGTAGGCAATAACCTAAGCTTTGTTAGTTCCAGGTTAATATGTGTAATAAATTAATTTCAATAAGTTTTGCAATAAACGCTGAACCAGTCCGGCCCTCGACTTGTACCGATTTTTAAATTTTGGCCCACTGTGTATTTGAGTTTGACACCCCTGCGTTAGATCTACATTTGTGTTTGCTAATGCTTGATTTCAAACGGTTTATTAATGGAAAAGGTATGGCTCCCAAAACAATCTTAGCCGAAATAGCATCGTTTCTTTCTCGTTGCCTACTTTACGTCTGTAAATTAATACCAATCATAAAAAGAATGCTTGCTAGGCAATCTGCTTCATAAAAAATGAAATTCGTAAATTGAAACAATTTTAGATATAGCAGAGACTGAGACACATGAGAGCAGGTTGAAAAAATGAAGGCAACGAAAGGTGTGGGAGCACGCGTGCACAACTGATCCGGCCCGCATGAAGTCGCATTTTTCTCAATCCGGCCCGTGACCTAAAATGAGTTTGACACCTCTGCTTTAATTTGAAAAAGTGTACACAGGTTCGTATCTTTTCAGCCTGGGGAAGCATCCTCCCTACATCTCTCTTGCCAAACCCTTAAAAGAATGAAAGGAGAGCTTAGAATTCTTAAAGCAGTTCTGCACCTTTTCTTCCCTTGTTTTATTGTCATGTTGCAGGACTGCAGTTTCTGAACACCGCTGTAGATCAAAGATCCCAACTGGAAATATCCATTGTATTAAATATGGATATTTCAGCTAGATAAGGAAAGTAAGTTGAAGAAGGCAACACGAGTGAATCAGCAGATGCGGGAAATAAATGAAAACACAAAATGCTGGCAGAACTCAGCAGGCCAGACAGCATCTATGGGAGGAGGTGGTGACGACGTTTCAGGCTGAAACCCTTCAGTTGATTTTCAACTATCCTTTGACTCCAAAATTATAAGGCTGCGATTCACAAAAATAGTTATGTCAAACTGAAGTAAGGTAAAATGCATCTTCAAAGACCCCAAAGGCGGAGTTTACTTTTGGGCTTTAGTGTAAACTGCTGCTGCTTCTTATAAAAACAACTTAACATTGTATACTTGGCCATTAAACAGGTTGATGATTAACTGTCGCTAATAAGATGCTGTCATGGAAGACCAATCTTATCTCAATAGCCCATATTCTTTTGTTCTTTTGTTTTCAGTCCTAAATACACAAAATCAAGCAGAAGCAAATATCTTACGACTGTAAGCAATCTTCTTTAGATGGTCCAGCAAAGTTTCACAAAGCTCTTCAGGCAAAAATCTCTCCTCAAGTCCTGGAAGTAAAATCCTATAAACATAAAAAAAGTGATTATTCATACAACACGAGTGAATCTGCAGATGCTGGAAATAAATAAAAACACAAAATGTCTGCCTGCTGAGTTCTGCCAGCATTTTGTGTCTTTTTTTTGATTATTCATACATTTTAGCAATATGCCTATTACAATGAGGGGAAAGAAAGCAGAGTGATGTTTTACAAACTAAGCTTTGTATTGGAATAAATGTGAACCAGCAGCTGGAAATGTAAAATGCTTGAAATTCACAAGTAAAATAACCAGTATTATGGAGTAATATAATAGTGTCTTTATTTACACATACTGCAAGAATATTTTTCACTGTTCTTTCCTATTGACTTTATTCCCTTTCCATTTCACCCAACAGCTGCTACTTTAATCACAAGGAAGATTCGAATTTTGAGAGCTTTCATGATTTCTTACAATGTCCCAAAGAGATTCAAAAGCACTTTAAATAATATCAACCTCGTTACAGCAATGTGAATTTTATACATTTTTTGCTTTATATCCATTGCATCTTATTATGTTCAGTCCTACAATGCTCTCTCTTTGACAGACATTGTTGCAGACTATTCAACATAATATATGGCTTAGTAGTACATTTTGCATCATGTTTATTTATTGAGTTATCTTGGTAGCACCAAATACTTTTAACGTCATTTCATTTCTTATCGCTGCTATCAATCCCCCTTCTAAAAATGCCACTCTTGATGAATTTCTCCCCTTTTGATGCTGTGTGACCTGTCCAGTGTTCCAATCATTTTTTTTCTATTTCACATTTCCAACATTTACAGTATTTTTCTATTTTCGGTATTTTGTATTTTTGTGATTCCCAGCAAGTTCTTGAAGCTGAAAGTGACTTTGTGCACATCTAACAGTATGTGTGTACGCGGGGACTTGCAGATTTTCAGGTAACCACTTCTGTGCATGTTCTGCAGTTTCATAGTGACATCTGATCAAATACAGGTTCATTCAAAGGCCTTTCTGTTTATAAAATCAAGAGAAGTAAGGTGGATTGTCCCATTGTTATTTGTAGGGTAGAGATTATCTTAAGAGGGCACAGGTTTAATGTACGAGAGGAAGTTTTTCCAAACAGAAGATGACGGGTATAATCAAGAAGCTGTCAAAGAAAGTTGTAGATGTGGGTTCAATTACATCATATTGGCAGGTATATGAAAAGGAAAGCTTTAGAGCAGGGGTTCCCAATCTTTTTTATAATGTGGACAATACCAAGGGGTCTGTGTGACCCCAGGTTGGGAACCCTTGGTTTAGAGGAATATGGGCCAAAATGCAGGCAAATAGGATTAACTCAGCAAGACTTGCTAATTTTGGTCACCATGGCCTGTTAAGATGCTACATAATTTATGACTCTGTATACTGAATGCATTTTATGTTTTGTGAAAATTATTTGTACAATAAAGTCAAGTTTTCTTGGTAAATTCTTCAATAGTGATAAATATTTTATCGGATAGATTGAATTAAGTGTCGTAGAAATATGACTCAGTACAGGTTTCTGCTTTCATCATATACCCTGTGTTCTAGGTTCCACTTGTTTGTGGGAAATTCCTTAGCAAAACATTGGCTGCTGTACTCATTTAATTGTGTTTTAAATCACTTTGGACATTCCAAGAGTGTAAAAATGCTACAGAATTGCACATCTTCTTCTGATTAAGGACACAATATACAATGGATCAGGGAAAAAAGGGTGAGAGCATAATTAAATAATATTCTTCTTGCAGTATGCTAAATTGGTCTATAATCCTGACTATTTTCTCAACCAGCACCTTGCTTTTTAATGTACATGAGTTAGGAGTAGGAGTAGGCCACTCAATCCCTTGAATCTATTCAATAAGATTGTAGTGATCTAACTGTAATCTCAATTCTGTTTTCCTGCTCACATCCTGGTAAACTTCCATCCCTGTCTATCTACTAATGCTTTAATAGCATTCAGAAGTTCTACTTCTATTCCTTCTACTTCCCATTAAGGAAGAGACTCACATTTTTTCTGCTTTTGCTTTTGATGTTGCTTTCCTGACTGGTACTACCTTGAGGGAAAAATTTCTCAAATTTCTTAAATAAAAGTTCCTAGTACAAAATGTTTTGGTTTGAGGCTTGTGAGTAATTTTAAACCCTGACATTGGAAAGATATCATTTCCAACAAATAAGTGTTTCCTTCTCTAAAAGTAGTAAAACTACATTCTTCTCCTACTTCACAAGGAGTTTTGGTTCACAAATAATATGCATGGTGACGAACATCTGAGATGAGCTGAATTCTGCCTTCTATTGATATTAGCATGCATTTCCTTGCCAGTGTAAGACACAAAAGACTATCTGATTACTATTTCTTCTTTACCATATTCAAAAATTGGCAACAGGATATCAAGTTAAATTGTATTTCAAAAAACGGGGAATCTCACAATCGATGCTTAGTGCAGCTATTGTCATTCTCGTTCCTAAGCTGTTTGTGCTACTTTGATGTTTTCTCTGTAGAGTTACAAGTCCTTCCTATTACCGTCTCTGGTGTCCTCTCAACTCTCGAAAACGTGTGTTAGCGGATGGATTTGTAATTAAGTGGTTTAGTCATAGTCATATACACACATATTTCTATGTACAGGTACAATGAAAAACTTATTTCTAGCAGGATCACGGGCACGTAGCAAATTGTAAGCAGCATTCACAGGTCAAAGATAAATTAAACACAAATTATCCAGGACTTTTACAAGAAAGAACATAATTAGAACAAAAAGCAAAGTCCATTTTAGTGCAAAGTGATCAAAGTGGTCCTAGTGTTGCTCTACTAAGGTAGTAATTAGGGTTTTGCTGAAAAGTTCAAGGAATTAGCTCTCATTGAACCTGGTGTTATGGGACTTCAGGCGTCTTTACCTCTTGGGAGAATGGGACTGCTCGCCGAGGCTCGATGAGTTGAAATGGCCTAGTCACAAGGAAATACGAAAACAAATGGCTTACCTTGGAAATTTTGCTGAGTCAGTAAATACAGGCTCATCACATGAACTGATTTGGAATCTTACAAAGGATCCATTGGTGAGTGGCAATAGTGCAAGGTTGTTGAGGGAACTATATTGCTCATCGCTTAAAACGTACTCTAGAAGCAGTAATTTTTGTTCATATGGCAAAGTATTCAAATCACAATGTTGAAGAATGTTTCGTAGGTATGCTGGAGTGATAATATTTAAGTCACTTTGATTTTCTGATGCAAATTCTAAGGCCTTAAACACATGCACTGGGACTCTAACCAAAGGCTGAGACTCCTTTATCAAAACATTCTCAATTGCCTGCCTCATATCAGGCCGATCACAGCACTGCAAAAAGATGGCTTTGCCAGCAGTTATCCAGTTATCCTCACAGGAAGCCAAGCACAGAGTATTAAGTTTCATCAAACGTTTAGTGATTTCTTTAGCTATGTTAACCCAACGGTCCTTACGATTCATTTTCTCAAGGTCTGGCCAGATATGATACACCGAGAAGGGTTTTAGCACTGAGGCTTTAGCCAGAGTAATGGCATCCAGGATGAGTTGGCTGTATGCATAAGGAAGGATCTTTTCTATCAGGAGCTCATTCCACTGGGCAGCTTCATCATATCTTTGGTCTGATTCAATCCACTTGATATGTCTCCGGTTGTCTGAAAGTCCAAAGGAGGCATTTACATGGACTGGCAATCCTGTCTTGTTGGCCTCGTTATTTGGAAGCGGTAGAAAGAAACTAAGACGGCCTTCAAAGCCTGTTTTGGCGCTAGTTTCTGAAGATTCTACTTTATTCAATGGAAAAGCCAATCCAACACATGGCGTATAACCCAGCCTCTCAGCCAGATCATCTAATTTGCCCCATTCACCTGCAATGCCTGTGCAGTTTGTTATTAACCAGTGATTGTGATGTTTTTCATTGACAAAGTATTGAGAAACAGCTCTGATGCAGGTAGAAGATTTAACCTTGGAGAACAGCTCTTGGTTTTGACCATTGAGGTTCCAATTAAAACTGGGGAAGTGTTCAGGTTGTAAAGCTGCTGTTTTTGAAAGGACCTTCACATTTCCATCGGTGTCAATATGTTTAATTGAGACAGTTGCAACATTTCTTAGAAATAAGAGATTCATATCTTCATCTGCTCTAAAGGAATCAAAAAGATCAAAGATTTTATCTCTATCATACAAGGTAGCTAAGATCTCTGAAGGTTCAGTTCTCAAAGGAAACCTAAACAATGTTCCTTTGAAATAATTCTCTTTCAATGCATTACTCCACGTTGTTGTCCCAATCGCTTCCATGGCATATTTGAATGATCTGAACTGATCACTTGAGTGTTCAAGATCATTTCTGTCTTCTGGGTCATCAAGAGTCCATATATATCCTGCTTCCTGTTCGCCAAACAGCTTTTGCTGAGGGTCAAATATACCAATATATTTCCCACTGAATATGCTTGGTACATCTGTAAAAATAACACATAAAATATCTTAAGAGATGATAATGCTTCTTGTGTAAACTCAGTTGTCAATTTAACTTTTAATTCTTGAAAATAAATAACACACAAATTGTAGATTCAATTAAAATTAATAACTACCTTGAACATGCCAGATGAATATCGAAACAAGCAGCAAAGTTGTTTGGCTCCTCAACAAATATAATTCTCGAGATGTTGTTCTCAAATGTCTTATTTAAATAATACATTGAAATAGTGGAATAGTTATCTTTTTATAAAGAACATATACTAAATGGAACTTTGCTATCACAACTTTATACTATCTGTTACAACTCAAAATCTTTCACCTGTGATATGATAAATAGTATTGAATCCGAGCCCAAATTGGCCAACTTTGCTGGGATCATTACGTTTATTACTGGTTCCTGTAGTTTGAATGCTATGCCAATCCTCTTCTGAAAACACTGAATCATTGTATACTATGAGAGCCGGACCTAATGGAGGAAACACACATATAAAAAAGGCAAATGCAACATTAGCTTATGCAGATGTTTTGGAAAAGCAATCAACATACTCATTAGGGAAACTTTGTGATTTAATCATACCATTGATCTGGAGCCTGAATTAAAGATTCAGGCACGAGTTCAAATTCCATCACAGGAATTACAGAATTTAAATGTGTAATCAAATAATATGGAATTAGCTGGCCTCTAATATTGACAATGAAATTAAGATTTAACTAGAAAAAGAACCCCCCTGAATCACTCATATCCAGGAAAGGAAATCTGCTGCCATAAAGATCGAGTGGGGTTGCGTGACTCCATGCTCTCAGTGCAATGGCTAACTGTTAAATGAAATAGCTAAGAAATCCATTTATCTACCTAACTGCAAAACTAAAATGAGAGAACTTCCCCAGAATTGATCCAGATATCAAATGCAATAACTACACCACACCTAGCTCGATAAGTTTTTCCTTTCAGGCATTCAAAAACAGGTAAAACCTTTCAAGACAAAACAGTTGTTTAACTGGCAACGATTTCATAATGATTTAATTCTTCCAGTATTCATATTTGTGAAGGTAGCATGAACCATTTACTTTATTTGCAACCATCTCCCAAACTCTTAACTTCAGAAGGACAATGGGGGCCACCTATAGGTTTCCTGCTGTCTCTGACAATTCTGATTTAGACATGTTCTTTCTCTGTCCCACCTTGCAGCAATAGTCCAGGAAGCCACTGCCTTATTCTCAATGGCAATAATGGATATTAAAAGCTATCCAGGCTAGTATCACTCAATAACAGAATAAAAATTTAATCTTTTCTCAAAGAACCAGTTGTCTAAATTTTGTTCCATGATACGCATTAGCATTTGATACGTATTTGGTGTTAAAATAAACTGTCATGTTTTTCATACCCTCTTACAATGTAGAAGACCATTCGGCCCATTGAATTTTTTTCAGCTAATTCAACAAATCACAAACATCTCTGGTGCTCTATTTTATTCTTACATCTGCTGACAGATGCTTATTTTCATATTGTTGTGAGAGCAAAATGACACAGATAAGTAACATGATTGTGTAGAATATAGACATTTTGCATCCAGTTAGATACAAGGGGATTCCAGCATAGAAAATAAAGAGTTAGCGGTGTGAAATTTCATAAGAATTCCGAACTGTTAGGTTGTCTTCTTTTTAAGAAAGCAATAGGAAAGTGACTGAAAACCTGAGTCTATTAAACCAAGGAAAAATGTTTCAGAACCAAGAGAAAAAGTGCATTAGGATGGGCTAGAAATTTACCAAAATTAATATGCTACTCAACATAATGGACATCGGTGGGCTGGATTGTATCTTTTAAACATTACTTGGTTTGAAACATTATTAGTTGTTTTGAGAAAATAAAGATCAAAATCTGCTTTAGAATATTTCTCACTTTTCAGTAGTTTAACCTGTCAAATTCACGTACCTTGAAACTTTTTAAGATCCTTCACAAACAAAGTTGTTGACCCATAAGTTCTTTCATCAAATATAAACACCACCTCATTTGCTTCAGCATCATCTGCATTTTGAAGCAATTCCTTAGAAATAAAGAGAAAAAAATCAAGTGTATGGATAATCAATCCCTTTCCTTCAGTTCTCCAATTAATTGTCTCCAGTCAATTTATGATGTTTAATGACAATGAGAGACGAGAGAGCTTTCTTTCTTTTGAAAGAAAGGGGGAGGGGAGCACCAGAGGGAGATGGAAAGCAGGAAAGGGGTGATTGTGAGAGGGACAAGAGAGAGAAAAAAGAGAGAAAATAAGAAAAAAAGGGGGAAAAATAAGGGATGGGGTAAGAAGGGGAGGGGGGGCATTAACGGAAGTTAGAGAAGTCAATGTTCATGCCATCAGGTTGGAGGCTACCCAGCCGGTATATAAGGTGTTGTTCCTCCAACCTGAGTGTGGCTCCATCTTGACAGTAGAGGAGGCCATGGATAGACATATCAGAATGGGAATGGGACGTGGAATTAAAATGTGTGGCCACTGGGAGATCCTGCTTTCTCTGGCGGACAGAGCGTAGGATCATGGACACTATTACTTTCTCCCTAGGCCTCCCATCCCATGATCCTTTCCCTTCTCCAGCTGTGTATCCCTTTTGCCAATCATCTTTCTAGCTCTCAGCCTCATCCTTCCCCCTCCTGTCTTCTCCTATCATTTCGAATCTCCCCCTCCCCCTCCCACTTTCAAATCTCTTACTATCTCTTCTTTCAGTTAGTCTTGACGAAGGGTCTCGGCCCGAAACATCAACTGTACTTCTTCCTATAGATGCTGCCTGGCCTGCTGCGTTCCACCAGCATTTTGTGTGTGTCACCTGTACTGAAGGGACAGTTTGCACCTGAGCTGAAAGGGGACTGATATCCTAGCGGGAAGAGTTCTTAATGCTGCACTGTGGGGTTCAAATTAGAGTTGCAGGGGGATGGGAACCAGAGTGCCAAAACAGTGTGGAGGGGCTGTAGAGGCCGACGTTGGTAACAGCTCAGACAAAGTCAGGAATTAAAAGGTTGAGCACGGTACAACTTGTCCTAAGCTGCCTATATTTCAATGCAAGAAGTATCATAGGAAAGGCAGGTGAACTCATGGATCAACACCTGGAATTATGATATTGTAGCCATTACTGAGATTTGGTTGCGGGAGGGGCAGGACTGGCAGCTCAGCATTCCAGGGTTCTGTTTTTTAGATGTGACAGAGCAGGAGGGATTAAAGAAGGAGGGGTGGCATTACTAGTCAAGAAAAATGTCACAGCTCTGCTCCATCAGAACTGAGTAGCGAGGCACTAGGGGTGGAACTGAGAAACAAGAAAGGTATGACCATGTTATTGGGGCTACATCACAGACCACCCGACAGTCCAAGAGACTTCGAGGGACAAATTTGTAGAGAGATTGCAGAGATTGTGAGAAAGATAAGGTTGTTATAGTAGGTGATTTTAACTTTCTACATATCGACTGGGAATCCCACACTGTAAAAGGACTGGATGGGACAGAGTCTGTCAAACGTGTTCGGGAAAGTTTCCTTCATCAGTACATAGAAGCCCCGGTGACAGAGTGTGTGATACTGGATCTGTTGTTAGGGAACGAGACAAGGCAGGTGACAGAAGTTTGTGTAGGAGAACACTTTGCATCCACTGATCACAATGACATTAGTAAATATGCAAAGAGATAGGTCTGGTCTGTGGGTTGAGGTTGTAAATATTAGAAAGGCTAATGATCTGAAACGATCTGGCAATGTGGTTTGGGACAGGCTGTTTTCTGGCAAAGGTGTACTTGGAAAGTGAGAGGCCTTCAAAAATGAAATTTGAGAGATCAAAGCTTGTATGTACTTGTCAAAGTAAAAGGTAAAAGTAACAAGTGTAGGGAATCTTGGTTTTCAAGAGGTATTAAGGCCCTGGTTAAGAGAAAAAAGGAGGTGCATTGTAAGTATATGCAAGTGTTTATGGAGTACAAGAAATGCAAGAGAACACTTAAGAAGGAAATCAGGAGGCTAAAAGAAGGCAAGATGTTGCTCTAGCAAACAAGGTGAAGGAGAATCCTAAGGGATTCTACGGGTATGTTAGGAGCAAAAACTTTGTTAGGTACAAAATTGGTCCTCAAAATTGAGCATTTACCTTAAGAATCTGGCCTCCATCGGGGTATCGACGTAGTATCTCTTTCAGATAATCAATAAACTGTGGAGCAGTGGCACCAAATTTCTTCCTATATTAATAAAAGTTCATCTATGACTTGAGCATTAATTCCAAATGACTGTTGTATCATGGCTTTTTTCTATAATTGCTGTATCCAATTACTTTATTTCACCTTACAGGCTGCTCAGTATAAAAATGTACACTGGACTTTAATACTTGTGTGTTGGGCTCTGCCAACGCTCAGCATAAACCTGCTCCTGAAACCTCTCTGTTAGTGGTCTGGTCTGAATTGGATGTAACAAGCTTACAGGGCTTTAATTTGTAGTGATTATAAAATACTGCCTTTGATTTTAGAATACATATAGTCCTGCTTTATAATTTTAGCAGCAACTCATTTTTAAATGCAGCTCCAGGCATGCTCCTTTACCTTCAAATTGAATCAGAACTGGTTTAATGGAAGAGGTAATGTGCCACAAAGCTTTATAATAACTTTAATACAGACACTGGTAGGTGATAGATGGATCCAGATGAAGGGGGAATGAGAGGCAGATGGAACCAGTGAGAAGGGAACAAGAAACCCAGATGGATAGGTGAATGGGAAATGGGAGATAAAACAAGATGGGGGAATGTGATAAGTCTAGGTAATGAGGGTGGGGGGAATTGAAAAGGTTAAGAGAGTGAGAGAGATCTTGGGTGGATTAGTGAGAGTTGAAAAGGACCATGGGATGGTGAGGGAGGTCAGGAGGAAAGTGAGTTACCTTAAATTGGAAAATTAAATGTTATTTACATTGGGCTGTAGGCTACCCAAGAGGAATACAAGGAGTAGTTCTACTTTAGCTTTCCCGTGGCAATAGGCCAAAGGACAGATGGAATGGTGAGGTGTAGGATGGGGAGCTGAAAGCACATGCATCCAAATCTCAAGGTGCTCATTACAGATAGAGCACAGGCGCTCTGCAAAATCATTACCTAGTCTATGCTTAGTCTTTTCAGTGTGGAGGAAGCCACATTTTGGCCTCATGGGCCAGACTGGAGGAGGTACACAAGAATTAGGAAGACTGTTTAAGTCATTGGATGTTGGTGAGGGAGGTGAAAGGACAAATGTTGCACCTGGGGGAAAGTTCCAGGGACAGCAAATGGTGGGACATATGGGATGGGCTGACCAGGAGTTTCCGCAGAAAGCAAAAAGGGGAGGGAGAGGGGAAGCCGTGACTGGTGGTGGGATCCTATTGGAGCTGGTGGAGGCAGTGATATGGTGGATGTGCATGAAGTAGAATGAAAGGTGAGGACCAGGGAAATTCCATCTGTTCTGTTTAAGGAGAGTGGTGATGCAGACATGTGAGAAATGAAGAAATGCATGTAAGCACATCAACTATGCCAGTGGGAAAGCCACACTTCCAGAAGAAAAAAGACATTTCAGAAGCTATCTTATGTATTTATATATATTGTATTTTTTATTATTTTGTTTTTTATCTTATTCTGTTTTTTGTGTTGCAGTGGATCAGGAGTAACAATTATTTTGTTCTCCTTTACATCTCTGTACTGGAAATGACATTAAACAATCCTGAATCTTGAATATCAGAAGTACCACAGTGGAAATCCTCATCTTGAAAACAGATGCAATGGAGATGGAGATCTGAAAGAACTGGATGACACCCTTACATGAGACAAGGTGGAAGGAGGTGTGGTTAATACAGTTGTGGAAGTCTGCAGGCTTATGGTAAATATTGCTGTATAGTTTATATCCTGAGATAGAGACAGAAAGATCCAGAAAATAAGTGTCAAAAATATTCCAGGTAAATTTGAGGGCAGGATAGAGGTTGGTGACAAAGGTGATAAAATTCTACTACTTTCCTCCTGCTTTGCTTGTCTTGCCTGCAACTCAGCTGCATCATTTTGAATTTCATTCTACAATTTAGCCAAGTTGTAAGACTAGTGTGAACTCAACTGAAAATGTAGGCAAAACGTGTTAACAATACATTAATATGCTTTCGTCTGTGCAATCCAGTAATTTTGGGGGGGGGGCCTTGTGCTGAAAACTTTCTCAGCCCAAATTTAAAAGAGATACAAGGAAGACCAGGTGAAGTCAAGTAAGTACCAGAAATTATCTTCAACAGGATTCATTAAGGAAAAAAACCCTCAAATGTCGAAATAGAAGAATATCATGCCAGCAGAAGAAAACTTGATGGGTTATACAATTCTCTTACATTGTTGGACTTTCTTTCTTAATTATGCATGTATGTAGAGATACAGCACAGGACAGGTCATTCTAGCCCAACAAGTGGCACTGCCCAGCAATCCACCTATTTAACCCAGCCTAATCACAGGACAATTTTACAATGACCTATTAACCTACCAACTGGTACATCTTTAGACTCTGGGAGGAAACCCACACAGTTACAGAAAGAACGTACAAACTCCTTAGAGATGGCGCCAGGATTGAGCTCCAAACTCTGATGTCCCAAGCTGTAAGCTAACCTCTATGCCACCAAAGTGCCCAAATAATGTTCTTCTGTCCTCATATACAATATATAAAGACCAGAAGAATTGACCCAACTAATTGACTAGATTTGTTCATTATAAAGGTTAAGTCCAGATGAGGCTGTGTAAAACAAAAATGTGAATCAATGTTTGAGAAATATCAGGAATTTCACTGGGAGCTTTTATACAGATCTATATTGTTCCATGCTTGTCCCTGAACATTACCCAGTTAGTCTGATTTTCCACTCTACAAATACATGAACATATTCTGAATATAATTGTTGCTTCAACGTATTATTGACCCATTATTATACCTGATTTTTTTGTTACTGCTGCTGATGCTGCCACCAGCCCGACTTTCATGATGCAGTAAAGAAGACATCAATTGAGATGCTGCTGTGTACCTTAATGAAAGTTAAAAGAAACAATTATCACTAGTGACTGTGGAATATCAAGAAACTTGAGCCTAGTCAACATATTTTAATTCCAAATGGTAAAAAGAAATGTACTTGAATGTACTTGATTTACTACAAAATATTTAAATGCTCGTAAACCATAATAGTCACTGAAGGAGTGCTTTCCTTCTTCCTTTTTGTGGATTGTTCTATCCAGATTGCTGATAATCTTCGTTATCTGAAAAAGAACTATCTTTACCTAAGCCCTTCAGCGGAACAATTTTAAGAGCTTCAGAAAATGCACAGTGGCACAGCTAAGCTTAATCCTGGCCTGGGGTGCTTTCCTTGTGGAGTTTGCAAGTTCTCTGTGACCATGGGTGCTCTGATTTCCACCCACATCTCAAAGACATGCATGCCAGTAGGTTAATTGGGCACTGAAAATTGCTCCCAGTGTGGAGGTGAGTGGTAGGATCTGTGGAGACTTAATAGTATGTAGCGAACAGGAGATAATGCAGGATTAGTGGATTGGTTGGGAAGGACATAATGATCTCAAGGGCCTGTTATGTGCTGCATCCATCTGTGACTCTAAAAGATAGTCACCCACCTCACAAATACCCATACAAATATTAACAAGCTTTCAGACTTGTATTTAATCTAGAATTCGTGAAGATCAAATCGGAAGAAAACCCAACAATTACACCAGAGAACAATTTTTTTTCAAAAGCGTTGCTTCCTCAGAAGTGTTTCTTTATGTTTATTTCAGACCACTTGAAGCTAAACACAAATATAATTTCAGACTACTTGTACCACGTAGGAATTTGAAGAAACAAGAAATTAACTTATCGAGTCTAATGCATTGATTTGCATAATGGTACTGATGCTTTGCAATAGTTCAACCACGCTAAAAGTGATGATATTTGTTTATACTCAGTGTCTGAGGCTTCTTGCTTAAGTAATCTCTCCTCATAAATGAAACACTTTATCCCAGGCAGCATCCTAGTGAAGCTCCTCTGTAACGTCTCCAAAGCAATCACATCATGGTGATTGGATCTGCATGCTGTACTCCAGCTGTGGCCTAGCCAACGTTTTATAACACTGTACCATAAGATCCCTCCTTGTATATTTAATTACTAACTTTGTTCCCAGCTATAGTTTGCCTCAATTTTAATTGTAAGGAATTTACACGTAATTTCAATAACTGTTTTCTCTTCACATATTATGGAAGGTTTTATTATCAGTTTCTTTTATATTCCCTGGAAGCTTACTCTCATACTCCAATTCCCCCCCTTTATCTATTTTCTTGTCCTCCTTTGCTGAATTCGAAATTGCTCCCAGTTTTCAGGCCTTTTTATCTAGCGATTTTATATGCCTTCTCTTTGGATGTAATATTATCACTAATTTCCCTCAGAAGTCATGACTGAGTCTTCTTTTCTGAATTATTGTGTGCTAAACACAAATAAATCATAGTTTTAAGTCATGCATATACTTGAACATAGGACGCACAAAATCTACAGCACATTACAGGCCCCTCGGCCCACATGTAACCTACTCTAGAAACTGCCTAGAGTTTCCCTACCGCATAGCCCTCTATTCTACTAAACAGAATGTACCCATTTAGGAGCCTCTTTAAAGATCCTATTGTATCCGCCTCCACCACCTTCACTGACAGTGCATTCCATGCACCCACCACACTCTGTGTGAAAAACTTACTTTTGACATCCCTAATGCCTACTTCCAAGCCTCTTAAAATAATGCCCCCTCATATTAACCATTTCAGCCCTGAGGAAAAGGTCTCTGACTATCCACACAATCAATGCCCCGCATCATCATATACATCTCTATCGGGTCACCTCTCATCCTCCGTCTGTCCAAGGAGAAAAAGCCGAGGTCACTCAACCTATTCTCATAAGGCACGCTCTCCACTCCACACAACATCTCCTCTGCACTCTCTCTATAGCATCCACATCCTTCCTATAACAAGGTGACCAGAATTAAACACAGTACTCCAGGTCTAAGGTCTTATATGGAATTGGCTTTATTTCTTACATCCTTCACATACATGAGTAAAAATCTTTACATTCCATCTCTGTCTAAATGTGCAATGTGCAATTTATAGTAATTTGTAATAAATATTATGTACAACAGGACAGTCAATGTAGGCAATTGCATCAGCATGAATTAATCAGTCCGATGGCCTGGTCGAAGGAGCTGTCCGGGAGCCTGTTGGTCCTGGCTTTTATGCTGCGGTACCATTTATTAGATGGTAGCAGCTGGAACAGTTTGTGGTTGGGGTGACTCGGGTCCCCAGTGATCCTTTGGGACCTTTTTACTCACCTGTCTTTGTAAATGTCCTGAATAGTGGGAAGTTCACATCTACAGATGCACTAGGCTGTCTGCAGCACTCTCTGCAGAGTCCTGCGATTGAGGGAAGTACAGTTCCCATACCAGGTAGTGATGCAGCCGGTCAGGATGCTCTCAATTGTGCCCCTGTAGAAAGTTCTTAGGATTTGGGGACCCATATCGAACTTCTTTAACTGTCTAAGGTGAAAGAGATGCTGTTGTGCTTTTTTCACCACACGGCTGGTGTGTACAGACCAGGTGAGATCCTTGGTGATGTGTATACCGAGGAACTTGAAGCTGTTCACCCTCTCAACCCCCAGATCCATTGATGTCAATAGGGGTTAGCCTGTCTCCATTTCTCCTGTAATCCACAACCAGCTCCTTTGTTTTTGCGACATTGTGAGAGAGGTTGTTTTCTTGACACCACTGTGTCAGGGTGATGAATTCTTCTCTGTAGACGGCCGCATTATTATTTGAGATAAGGCCAAGCAATGAAGTATCGTCAGCAAATTTAATTAGCAGTTTGGAGCTGTGGGTGGCAACACTGTCATGGGTATACGGAGAGTAAAGGAGAGGTTTTAGGATACAGCCCTGAGGGACACCTGTGTTGCGGGTCAGAGGTGAGGGAGCCCATTCTTACCACCTGCTAGTGATCTGACAGGAAGTCAAGGATCCAGCGGCACAAGGCAGGGTGAAGGCTGAGGTCTCTGAGCTTCTTGTCGAGCCTGGAGGGAATTATGGAGTTGAAATTGAACTGTAGGCCAAAAACAGCATTCTCACATAAGCATCCTTCTTTTCCAGATGTGTAACGATGGTGTGTAGAGCTGTGGCTATTGCGTCATCTGTCGATCAGTTGTGTCGGTAGGTGAATTGTAGGGGTCCAGTTTGGGTGGTAACATGCTGCAGGTGTAGCCTTTGACCAGCCTCTCAAGCATTTGCTTATTATTGATGTGAGTGCGACAGGACGCCAGTCATTCAGATATGTTACCTTTGTCTTACCTAAATCTCCTCTGCACTCTCTCTATAGCATCCACATCCTTCCTGTAGTGAGGTGACCAGAACTGAACACAGTCCTCCAAGTGGGGTCTAACTAAAGTCTTATATAGCTGTAGCATTATCTCACGGCTCTTGAACTCAAGCCCATGGTTGATGAAAGCAAACACACCATATGCCTTCTGCAACTACACAACTACCGCTATCAAACTTCTGCACTGATAAACTCCTTTACATCCCCTTCCACGTGCTCACATGAGAAAGGAATTTCATTGCACCCAGACGTATATCCAGTATACTATGAATCTGGACTTTGTTTGACCAATCCATAAGTCAATTGAAGTCACCCATGATTGCAGTTGTATGTTTCTAATTTCCAATTTCATTCCATTACTTTTGTCACCGCTACTGTCAGGATCTACAGACAATCCCCATTAGTGTTTCTGCCCCTTGCTGGTCTCTAGTTTCACCCATATTGATTCCACACCATGATTTTCCAAGTCAATGTCTATCCTCATCACAACATTGGTTTCACGTTTACTAACCACACTACGCCACATCTCCATCTTTTTTCATCCTTTCTAAATTTGAATTACCCTGATGTTCATTCTAACTTCTGTTCGCTCTGTAGCCACATCTCTGTAATAGTAGTAATATCATAACTGTATGGGTGGCGGGGTGGAGTATGTCTCTACCAAAGGAGGAGTAAGGCACTCCTCCTCTCTGCTAGCCTGCAGGTCACCCTTGGGCAAGGTGTAGCACCTGCTCAGCCCCCATGATCAGGCTCATCTGAACCCATGGGAGCAGGTGGGGGATGGTCGTATCAGCAACTGTTGCATAGCACAAGTCCTGGTTATGTGACCGCTAACGCCAGGCAGACAATCTCTTAAAGAGTATTGATAATGGCTGGGGTCACCTATCTTGCAAAGACACTGCCCAGAAGGCAATGGCAAACCACTTCTGTAGAAAGATTTGCCAAGAACAGTTATGGTGATTGCCCACGTTATACGACACAGCACATAATAATGATGGATGCTGATCATAAATGTGCGTATCCATATGTACCATTAGTTTATTTAGTTTATCACAAATGTTCCCTGCATTAAGGCACAACTCCATAAACTTCTCTTTTTAGCATTAACCCTCTTATTTATTTTTGCACAATGGCCCAATTTGTCATTACCCTATTTTCTCCTCACTACCTCTGTTCCCCTCCCCGATATTTCCAATTTAAGCCTCCCGGACAATGGCAATCACACCCACTCTTCTAGACGTTGATCCTGGTCATGCACAGGTTTTAACCCATCCACATCCTGCCCCATTCACCCACCTGATCCTATACACCATTATTCTCACCCACGCCACATAAACTTGCCACATCACAGGAAGTCATGCTGCTGCAGTTGTATAAAACTGCACATGGAATATTGCATGCAGTTCTGGGTGTGGTGACTGTGGATTAGAGGGTATAAGCTTTAAGCAAAGGCTGGACAAACCTGAGTTGTTTTCCCTAGAGCTAGGCTGAGAGGAGACCTAATAAAGGCTTTTAAAGTTATGGGATAGTCATATAGACAGTCAGAATCACTTCTCCATTGTAGAAATGTCAAACACCAATGCACGTGCTTTTAATATTAGTTGGAGGGGTAGACATTTAAAGACAGAGTGAGGGGCAAGATTTTTATACAGAGAGTGGTAGGCACCTAGAATAGGTCACCAAGGGTGACCTGGAACAGGCAGTTTGGTGGAGTATAAGAAGTCTGAGATAGGCACATGAATTTGAAGGGATGATACACAGGATATTTAGTATAAATTGGCATCAAGATCAGTGGAATATTGTGGGCTGAATGGCCTCTCCAGTGCTGTACTCTTCTATGTGCTATCACATCCCATTCAACTTTACCTCTTCCACCTGCTGAACTCTAACCTTACCCTACCCACTATCTTCTTTTTGTCCCACCCTACAACCCATCCCATCAGATCGCTCACTCGATCCTCTCACACCATCCTGCCAGCCCCACTCCCAACTGTCCACCCTCACGTACCCACCATCACTCACTTTGCCTTACCTGCCCTATCAACTCACCTTCTCCAACCATCTTCAACTCCTATCCCATTTATTCACCCTCTCTACTCCAAAAGCAGCTGCCTTTACTCCATCTCACCATCTCCCTATCAAATCTTCAACCCTTCCCACCTTCATCCCATCTCCTTTTCACCCCACCCCACCTTCACCCCATCTCATCTTCATCCCTTTTCACATTCCCTATCTCATCTTCATCCCTTTCCACATTCCCTATCTCAACTTCACCCCTTTCCACATTCCATTTTCACCCCATCCCACCTACACCCCATCCTACCTACACCCCATCCCACCTTCACCCCATCCCACCAACACCCCATCCCACCAACACCCCATCTCACCTACACCCCATCCCACCTTCACCCCATCCCACCGACACCCCATCCTTAAACCCCATCCCACCAACACCCCATTCGACCTTCACCACATCCCACCTTCACCCCATCCCACCTACACTCCATCCCACCTTCACCCCATCTCACCTTCACCCCATCCCACCTACACCCCATCCCACCTACACCCCATCCCACCTACACGCCATCCCACCTTCACCCCATCCCACCTACACCCCATCCCACCTTCACCCCATCCCACCGACACCCCATCCTTAAACCCCATCCCACCGACACCCCATCTCTACACCCCATCCCACCTTCACCCCATCCCACCTACACCCCATCCCACCTTCACCCCATCTCACCTACACCCCATCCCACCTTCACCCCATCCCACCTACACCCCATCTCTACACCCCATCCCACCTTCACCCCATCCCACCTACACCCCATCCCACCTTCACCCCATCTCACCTACACCCCATCCCACCTTCACCCCATCCCACTGACACCCCATCCTTAAACCCCATCCCACCTACACCCCATCCCACCTTCACCCCATCCCACCTTCACCCCATCCCACTGACACCCCATCCTTAAACCCCATCCCACTAACACCCCATCCGACCTTCACCCCATCCCAACTACACCACATCCCACCTTCATCCCATCCCACCTTCACCCCATCCCACCTTCACCCAATCTCACCTTCACCCCATCCCACCTACACCACATCCCACCTTCATCCCATCCCACCTACACCCCATCCCACCTACACCCCATCCCACCTTCACCCCATCCCACCTTCACCCAATCTCACCTTCACCCCATCCCACCTACACCCCATCCCACCTTCATCCCATCCCACCTACACCCCATCCCACCTACACCCCATCCCACCTTCACCCCATCCCACCTTCACCCAATCTCACCTTCACCCCATCCCACCTGCACCCCATCCCACCTTCACCCCTTCCCACCTACACCCCATCTCTACACCCCATCTCACCTACACCCCATCCCACCTTCACCCCATCCCACCTTCACCCCATCTCTACACCCCATCTCACCTTCACCCCATCCCACCTTCACCCCATCTCTACACCCCATCTCACCTACACCCCATTCCACCTTCACCACATCCCACCTTCACCCCATCCCACCTTCACCCCATCCCACCTTCACCCCATCCCACCTACACCCCATCTCACCTTCACCCCATCTCACCTTCACCCCATCCCACCTTCACCACATCCCACCTTCACCCCATCCCACCTACACCCCATCTCACCTTCACCCCATCCCACCTTCACCCCATCCCACCTTCACCCCATCTCTACACCCCATCCCACCTTCACCCCATCCCACCTTCACCCCATCCCACCTACACCCCATCCCAACTTCACCCCATCTCACCATCTCACCTCGTCTTACGCTGCGGAATCGCCCTCCCCTTCCATCGACTGCAGCCCGGGGGGGGGATGGGATTTACCCTTTCCCGGGCGTCATTGCCTCCGCCGCAACTCCCGGAGCGGCGAGCCGAGGTGAGCGCGCGCAGACTCGTGCACGCCGTTTGCATTTAAATGGGCGCGCGCCGCGCGGGAGCCAGTCCGAGAAGGGAGAGAGAGAGAGGAGGGAGAATGAGGGAGGAAAGAGAGAGAATAGAGGGAGAGAGGGAAAGGAGGGAAGCTGGAAGGGGGAGTAAATGTGAAGGGGAGGGAAAATGGGGGGAAGAAAGAAGGGGAGGAAAAAGAAAGAAAAGAGGGAAGGTAGGGAAAGAGGGAGGAGAAAGAGAAAGGAGGGAAACTGGAAGGGGAGAGTAAGGGTGAAGGAGGGAGGGAAGAGATTGGAAGGAAAGGAAAGAGAGGGGAGGGAGGAAAAGAGCAGGAAGGTTGAAGGGGAGAGGGAGGGTGAAGGAGAGAGGGAGTGAGAAGGGGAAGGATGGAAAAGGGATGTCTGGAAAGTAGAAGGGGAGAGAGGGAGCAGGGAAGGAAGGAGAGGCCTGGGAGGGCCATGAGGCAGGGAAGACAGTTGGGCTGGGAAGGGAAGGGGATGGGGTGTTGCAGAAAATGGACAGTTGATGGGAAATTGGGGTTAATAAAAAGGGTGCTTGAAGTGCAGTGTGGATTCATTTGTTTAAGTATTTCCAAGGTGTATGGCTATAATATTTCCAGAGTGACCATTCGGCTAAGGACCTGGTGTTTATATCAACCAAATTCTTTTCCTCGCTGTGATAAGAGTCTTCATTAACTTCTCTATGAATGTTTAACTCAGTTACAGTGTCTGGTTATCTGTCATCATAACGTTGTTCTAAATGATTAATCCATTTAATAACTGGATCATGTTCATCATTTTAATGCTGCTGTTATTAAAATCAGTTTTGAAACTATTTGGACTCATTATTTCTATTGGATCTGGTATTAATGTTTGACATTGGAACAGGTTTAAGCAATCAGTTCCCCCATAATTCTGGCAGTCATATTATGTCTAGTTTACATTTGGAGTTCTTTTGTCAGCAGTATTTTTTAGATGGCTGCATTTTCTTGGGCACCCATTGTTTGTCGCTAAGAAAATGCCATCAGCAAATCAGAAAGCTCTTCTATTATACACCACCTCCAATGTGCTTCTCTGTAAAGATCTTCAATCAGAATCAGGTTTAATATCACCAGCATATGTCGTGGAATTCACTAACTTTGGAGCAGCAGTACAATGCAATACATGAGAAATACGGAAAAAAACCCGAATTACAGTAATTATATATGTATATTAAATAGTTCTGTTAAAATAAGTATGCAAAAACAGGGAAAAAGAAGTATTGAGGTAGTGTGCAGGGGTTCGATGTCCATTTAGAAATCGGATGGCAGAGGGTACGAAGCTGTTCCTGATTCGCTGAGTGTGTGCCTTCAGGCTCCTGTATCTCCTCCCTGATGGTGACAATGAGAAGAGGGCATGTCCTGGGTTTCTTAACAATGGACGCTGCCTTCCTGAGCCGCCACTCTTTAACGATGTCTTGGATATTACGGAGGCTAGTGCCCATGATGGAGCTGACTAAGTTTACGACTTCCTGCAGCTTACTTCGATCCTGTGCAGTAGCACCCCCCCCCCCCCATACCAGACGGTGATGCAGCCAGTCAGAATGCTCTTTACGGTACACACAAATTGATAACCAGCTCAAAGGAGGAAAGGAAGATGAAGAAATAATGACACTTAAAAGAAGGAATTCCACAGAATCAATCAAAATTAGATTTACTATAACATATGTTGTGAAATTAGTTTTTTTGGAGCAGCAGCACAGTGCCATAAATAAAATATACTATAAATTATAATAAGAAATATGTTTTAGAAGGATAAATAAGTACTGCAAAAAGGGAGCCAAAATAGTGATAGTAATGAGAAGAGGGGATGTGTGGGTGGTTGGGGTCCTTAATGATGGACGTTGCCATGGTAGTGTAGTGGTTAGCAACAACGCTTTACAGTACCAGCGACTTGGGTTCAATTCCCGCCACTGCCTGTAAGGAGTTTGTACGTTCTCCCCGTGACCATGTAGATTTCCTCTGGGTGCTCTATTTCCCTCCCAGAGTCCAAAGGCGTGTCAGTTGGTACATTACTTGGTCACTGTAAATTTGTCCCATGTTAGGGCTGGGGCTAAGTCGGGGGTTACTGGGCAGCATAGCTCGAAGAGCCAGAATGGCCTACTCTGCGCTGTATCTCAATAAAGAAATAAATAGATTTTGAGGCATCATCTTTTGAAGATGTCCTCAATGGTGGGGAGTTTGAGGCATCAGTTGGTGGAGGCAATACTAGCTATTGGGAAATGAGAATCAAAGGAGTACAGATACTATCTTAGAGTATAGTATACGGGGCTGGAGGAGACTAAAATAGAGGAGTGGGATTAAAAAGATCTATTTTAAATAAATACATTGCTCAAAAGGACTCTGAGGACAAGAGTGATTGATTATTTAGACTTGAGGGCAGTTGACACAAAGGCGGAAAGGTCTTAAGAGAATTCCTGTTTAAGGAAGGTGGAATTTGTGGAACTTCCTGAGACCACAGAGGTAGAGTCCAGAGGAAGGCAATGATAGGGATGAAAAAATATTGTTTCGTCTGTTGTTGCTAATTTAGTCCTTTTCCCTCAATGGTGCTGATGTCCTTTTGGTAAACATAACTCACCACAGTTCTCCACACAAGCTTAGATACCAATTAGTATTTGATCCAAAACTGTCTGCAAGAATTCTCCGCAGGTGTGATGATCTCGAGAGGACAGAAATTGAACGTGTAGAGAAAGTAACTACAAATGCCAATTTAGTAGGATTTTATGGAGGTGTGAAAGCCATTGTAACTAGGTTAACACAGTGCCGTGTTTCTGGGCAGTGTCTTTACAGGACGGGTGACCTCCAGCCATTATGAAATCTCTTCAGAGGTTGTCTGCCTGGCGTCAGTGGTCGCAGAACCAGAAATCGTGATGTGCACCAGCTGCTCATACGACCGTCCACCACCTGCTCCCATGACTTCATGTGACCCTGATTGGGGGGCTAAGTAGGTGCTACACCTTTGCCCAAGGGTGACCTGCAAGTTAGTCTCTACCTCCTTTGGTAGAGACATATCTCCAGCCTGCCACCCAGCTAGATACTAAGGCTAAATAATGAAGCCATTTATGAAAACATTTGGTAAACCATGAAAGGAGATACGTTGTTAATAGCTGTTATAAGGGAATGTGTCCCACTCCTCCTGACACCTATATCCTTAACTTTACACAAACGCGACATGACCAGCAGATGCTGGAAATCCAATTTTTTTGGTGTTTCGATGAAGTGTCCTGATGAAAGGAAATCAGCCCGAAACGTCAACTGTTGACTCTTTTCCATTGATGCTGCCTGGCCTGCTGAGTTCCTCCAGCACGGTGTGTGTGTGTGTGTGTGTGTGTGTGTGTGTGTGTGTATGTGTGTGTGTGTGTGTGCGTGTGTGAGTGTGTGTGAGTGAGTTTGTGTGTGTGTGTGAGTGAGTGTGTGTGTGTGTTGTTTCTCAACGTTGCAATTAGCCAAAGTGCTGCATTCGTATTGTAGTGACAGAAAATGAGAGTAAGACCATCAGCCTCTTGAGCTAGTTCCATTATCCAGTAAGAACTGTGCTTTACCCCATAAAGTCCCAGCCTTTTTTTTTGTCTTATATTACTCCTCTACAACATTCATGCTTGTGCTTTTCATTTGATGTCAGGATCTGTGCTTGAAAAGCAGTTGCACTTACCAAAGTTAGCTTGCAATGCTCTTGATTGGACTGTGGCAGAAGAAACTGACTTTATTTTGGGCTAGTTTTGACAAATCTATCTCCTTAGTTGTTGTTAAAAATGGGTTTCCGTAATATTCCTACAAAAATAGTTCACCTCTAGAAAAGCGATTAAAACTTTGACTTCTATTTGGTGGTACAACTTGCCAGAGAATTTGAGAAAAGTAATTTTATCCAAAGCTTTCTTGATGTGGCGTCATATTTGTTGAGTATTTAATATTCAGATTCAGATTCAGTTTATTGTCATTTAGAAACCACAAACACAATGCAGTTAAAATGAGACAATATTCCAATGATATTCGAGTGATCTTGCATATATATTGTTTGATTAAGCATTCTTATTCATTTAAATAATTAGTTACAGGTTATATGTACAGTATACCAATCCTCATAGATCAGAAGTGGAGAGAGTCAGCAGTATCAACTTCCTAGGTGTCAAGATCTTAGAATATAGAACATAGAAATCCACAGCACATTACAGGAGGGTCTAACCCGGTCATAACATATCAATGCAGTGATAAAGAAGGCAGGACAGTGACTATACTTCATTAGGAATTTGAAAAGATTTGGTATTGTGGTGAACTACATTTACCTGTCTGGACACACCCCTCTGCTGACTGCTCCTGTGGCTCCTCCCACAGACCCCTGTATAAAGGCGATTGGAGGCACTGCTCCTGCCTCAGTCTCCAGGATGTTGTGTGGTGGTCTCTTGCTGCTAATTGTGGTCTCTTGCAGCTAATAAAAGCCTATCATTTGCCTCCCGTCTCCGAGAGTTATTGATGGTGCATCAAGTATGTGAACAAATATACTCAAAAACTTCTAGAGATGTACCATGGAGAGCATTCTGACAGGTTTAATCACTGTCTAGTATGGGGCGGGGAGCTACTTCACAGAACTGAAAAAGCTGCAGAGGGTTGTACATTTAGTCGGCTTCATCTTGGGTACTAGCCTACAAAGTACACAGGGCATCTTCAAGGAGCGGTGTCTCAGAAAAGCAGCGTCTATTATTAAAAACCTCCAGCACCCAGGGCATGCCCTTTTCTCATTCTTACCATCAGGTAGGAGGTACAGAAGTTTGAAGGCACACACTCAGCGATTCAGGAACAGCTTCTTCCCCTCTGCCGTCAGATTCCCAAATGGACATTGAACCCTTGGACACTTTCTCACTTCTTAAATATTTCTGTTTCTTCTGCATGATTTTTAATTTATATGTATACTGTAATTGATTTACTTATTTATTATTATTTTATTTTACTTTTGTTTCCATATTATCTATTGCATTGGAGTGCTGCTGCTAAGTTAACAAATTTCATGACACACGCCGATGATAATAAACCTGATTCTGATTCTGAAATAAGTTAATTGCACATGCCATCACACTACCACTTGACAGGTACGCACCTCGCTTAAAGACAAAGTTACACCTGTACTGTCAGGCTCCTGAGTTTAGCTTTGAATTAGATTAATGTTTTGAAGTTACAAAACATTGGGTTGCTGAAGTATCTCGTGCAGGTGAATTAATACCTTTACAAGAGCACGTCAAGACTACAGATTCAATCATTCTGGAAACGTTTCACCTTCTTCTACTGTAGATGGCAGCTGATACTGAGCAACGAGTGCTCAGGAATGGAGAATGTGTTTAAGAAATCAGCTTACCAGAAAACTGAAGCCGGGCGAAAGAATATTCATACAAGTCTGGAACCGCTGATGAAATCCAGATCAAATTAATATAATGACAATCCGGTTCTGAATAAAATTGGTATGAAATGGAATAAATGGACTGAATTTAAAGTAAGCATAGGCCTTCTGCACCAAGCTTCACACAGTGGTCTCTTATTATGCACCGATTGAATCATAAAACCGGTTGTGTCATCACAATCACATGATGTAATTATAGATGTCAATAATCTCAGGGACTTATCAGTGGTCAATAAACACTTGGATTGTTGATCTTACTAATTGTGTTACAAATGTGCCACAACTCTGAGGGGCCAAAGGGTACAAAGTAGCCCCCCCCCCTCCTTTGTGAGAATCGCAAGATCGCTATTAATTCGGGTCTGGGACCCAGGAAATCAGAGGGAGAATCCTAAAGGTTTTTGGAATGTGTCCTGGCCCCTCATCAAGACAAAGCCACGGATAATGGCCATTGTCTCTTGGAGATGGAATTGTGTATTGAGTACTGTACTATTCATTGAAGCCCTCAGGGAATGACCAGAGTGGGCTGGTTGAGGGATTGCATCATCCCAACCTGATTGACATCTGAGACCCCGTGAGTAAGGATAAAAGAGGGTCTGGGGAACAACCCCTTCAGACGCACCAGGAGAAACGCTAGAAATCCCATGACAGCGTTTAATAGCGACAGCCAGTGGGGCTCGCGTGCGTCCTTTTCCTTTGCCTAGGAATTGGCGGCCTTACCACAGAAGAACGGCTAGCTAAAGGACTGGCTACCCCAACGAAATTTTGAAGGATCAACATCATAAAAAAGAAAAGCTGGCAAGTTTCTAAAATCTCTCTCTTGACTCCAACCAAAGACTGCAGCCTGAATGAACTGAGTGAACTTTATATTTCCATCGGACAATACATTATCCCCTAGACAATGATAGAGCTTATTTCTTATTGATTATTATTATACCCGCACTTTTAGATTTAGTATTGATGACATATATTATCTGTATGTTTGCATTGATATTATTTTTGTGTATTTTTACTAATAAATACTGTTAAAAATAGTACCATTAGACTTCAACGGACCTCTCTATCTTTGCTGGTAAGTGACCCATAACAACTGAATGTGTGATCGTTAATGATTGACAGGTAGGTATCGATCAAAAATAGAAACTGGAGGGTGCATCTGAGTAGGTTTGAGATTCTTACTCAAGGTCCCACAATTATCATTTGGGAATTATCAGATGTCAATCAGGTTGGGATGATGCAATCCCTCAACCAGCCCACTCTGGTCATTCCCTGAGGGCTTCAATGAATAGTACAGTACTCAATACACAATTCCATCTCCAAGAGACAATGGTTCCTGATAACCCTGCATTTTGTGCCCTCGTGTAGTCCAGCTAGACAAGGAGCTAAAAACCTGTCAGTGAACTGTTTGACTTTCCAAAGTGATCCTCTAGGTACCTGAGTGCTAAAGAGTACATAGACGATTCCAAAGCTCTGACTCAGTAATGTTAAAGATGAACATGTTTCCTATTATTGAATTGAATGATCTTTAGTGTCTTTATACATAGGTACAATGAAACTCTGTTTGGCTTCCTCCCAGGCAATTAAACAAAGCGGTAGATAAAAACAACACAGTGATAGAAAAACAGTATTAAATAGATAAGTAGCAGAAAATAAGGTGCAGCAGCACCAGAACGTCACAGTAATGCACAAAGTGCCGTTAGTGCAAGTATTTGAGTCCTTGTGTGTGCTCACAGTTTCAGTCATTGTTCTGTGGGAGTGGTGTGATGGAGGCCACAGCTCTGGGGTAGAAGCTGTTCCTCAGTCTATTTGTTTTGGTTTTTAGTGTCCTGAACCTTTTGCTGGACGGCAGCGGGTCAGACAGGGAGTGGCCGGGGTGTGTGGTGTCTCCGGTTATGCTGATTGCTTTCCCCCTGAGTCTGTTGGAATAGATAGTGTCCAGTCCTGTTAGAGGTGATTTTGTGGTTTATATATCGCTATGAATGAATCCCAGGATCCTATAAACAGTACTTTTTTTTAACCATGTCCTGTGTACGCATGGGTGCACCTTTCCTCATGGATTGCTACAGTTCAAAAAGACACTCTGCAGAATGACTTGAAAATCACTGGAGATGATCGATGTTAATGCTGACATCAGCAACAACACTCACAGCTTGAGAATTATTTTGTTTAAATTCCCAAATGATAATTGTGGAACTATATTTGAAACTTTGAAATTCTTTATGCATTTAATCCTGTAATGTAATAAAATGGAACCTATATAATCCCAAAGTGCTTTGCTATAAATACGTACGTGTCAAGCAGCATGTAATGTCCTGATCATTGCTCGTTGCGTAGCTAAGGGGAGGGTGATATTCTGCTGACCTTGAGAACTGCAGCTGTACTACAGCGGAGGAGCTGACCTCCAAAAACAGGTAACAGCCAAAGAATAGTCTGAAAACCTGTACAAAAATGAATGTTGTATTCTGCAAATCAGAAGCAGCCTCCATCCACGAAGTGCAGAGGTATTTCTCATTGCTAGCAATAAAGATGGCTTCGAACAATCCACTCTGTTTTTTTTTGTTTCTTTGTTATAGAACCTAGTAAAGGGCACACAACACAATTCTGGATAAATCAATCACATGTTCTGTACATTACAGAAGCCAAGGTCTACGCATTTGACATGGGCAAAAGAGCTTGTGATTCCATTTCCCATTTCCCATTTCCCGCACATCTGCCCTCACCCCATCCACCCGCCACCCCACTTGGGATAGGGTTCCCCTTGTCCTTACCTACCACCCCACCAGCCTCCAGGTCCAACGTATAATTCTCCGTAACTTCCGCCACCTCCAACGGGATCCCACTACCAAACACATTTTTCCCTCCCCCCCCCCCCCCCGTCTGCTTTTTGTGACTCCCTTGTCCACTCGTCCCCCCCATCCCTTCCCACCGATCTCCCTCCTGGCACTTTTCCTTGTAAACAGAACAAGTGCTACACCTGCCCTTACACTTCCACCCTCACCACCATTCAGGGCCCCAGACAGTCCTTCCAGGTGAGGCGACACTTCACCTGTGAGTCGGCTGGTGTGGTATACTGCGTCCGGTGCTCCTGGTGTGGCCTTTTATATATTGGTGAGACCCAACACAGAAAAAAACACAATGGAATCAGTGAAAACCTGCACACAAAGGAAGACTTGCGAATAAACTATGAGTAAAGGAAGATGGCTTGTAAGAGCTTCTATAGGCATAAAAGTTTACAATCTGTCTTCGCAGAAACAAACAGAAAACTTCACAGAAATAATGGAGATCCTGCAGGCGAGAACCTGCAAGAGGACCACAACTTTGTCGAGGTTTGGAGGCTTGCGTGCCTCAATGACCTGGAGAAATATGTTGGCTGGAGTCAGGACCTTATGCCTTGGTTCTTAGTAGGGTTACCCATGTCTAACAGGTCAAAGGGTAGAGTTCAGTCTAAGAATGGCCCACTCATCCCCCAGGTTCGGGCGTTCAGCTCAGGGCTAACAACTTTGGTCAAACAATACTGTTACAAAAACAGCAGCATAACAGGCAAAGGAAAAAGACAGGCTAAAAGTGAAATCAGCGTTAGGGAAAAAATTAATGAGTCTGAAAGGCAGTCACTGTATGCTTCAATGTATCAGTGATAAATCAATAAATCTGAATATGAATCAATAATTGTCCACGACATGATTGTGCACTTCAGGAAGGTGCAGATGAACCTACCCCCCTCTACAGATACATGGCTCCTGCGTAGAAAGAGTTCACATCACGGCTGACCTCATCTGGTCCCTTAATATCACCTCGCTGAACAAGAAGGCACAGTAGTGCCTCTACTTCCTCAGGAGATTGAGGCAAGGAAGGCTGCCCCGCATCTTAAGTGTATTTTACAGGAGCACCATTGACAGCATCCTGACAGTGGAGGACTTAATGATGCACTGAGAGATTATCTAGTTTATGGAATCTTACAAGAAAGCATTCAAAATTAACTCCTAACTGAAGCACAGTTCACATTTAAAAGAGCAGTTGAAATCACTGTGTCGATGGAAACAATAGCCAGAGGCACAATTGAGTTCTGTGAGGACTGGAAGTGAGCGCGAACGGGGTCCCGGTGACATCATCGTCAAGAATGGCAGCCCAAGTCACTGGCTCCTCAGGAAAAATGAGTATTAAGCCCCGTTAACCCATCAAATGTAGTATTTTTCGAAAAATATTTGAACTGAAAAGAGAGACAAGAATGGGGAAAAAGAACGGAAATTTAAAAAAGCGACACTGCGGATCCTGAGGCCGAGAGGAGTGCAGTGAGTGGCTCTCCTACCCGATTGTGTGCTAGCGAGGCGGACGCAGGGCCTTGTTCAGGCAAAGCGGTGAATATGATCGAAATTCTGAAAGAGATAAGGGAAATCCAGAAAGTAGCAGCTGCATGATATTAAGTCAGAGCTTGCCAACGTCAATCAAAAAATAGCGGTGGCAGAGACTCGAATTGAGAAGGTGGAAGATCGCGTTCAAAACGTGGAATGGATACTGAGTAAGACAATAAAAATATTAAATCACCAAGAAGGTGAACTGCCTGACCTGGAGGGAAGATCACGGTGGATAAAAATCAGAATATACAACGTTCCTGAAGGAGCGGAGGGACGTGCTGGAGCTTCCCTTGACTATGGAGCTGGAAATCGAGAGAATGCATCGCGCGCTAGTCCCAAAGTCTACCCAAGATAAGCCACGCTCAATAATAATAAAATTCATTTGGTACAGTACCAAGGTGGAGATTCTCCGAAGGTCCTGGGGTAAGAAGCGGGTGTTTTTAGGCAATAAGTTAATATATTTCAACCAAGATTACCCCCCCCCCCGTGGTCCTGCAGAAACGTAAAGAATACTCTTAAGTAAAGCAAGTACTATAGCAAAAAAGGATTAGATTTCAAACTCCGTACCCTGCTAAACTTCGAGTATTTTATGACAATGGGACGCGATTGTACCAAACAGTGGAAGAGGTGACTACAGACATGAAGGCCAGAGGGTTGCCCGTCAGCGTGATCAAACCGAGGGAAAGCCTGGCAGAGGAATTAGCCCGCTCTGCTTGGGAAATAGTGCAAGAATCGAGAAGGCAGGAGACAGGAGGAGGCCGAGAGAAGTATATCAGGAAGAGACCGGGAGTTCCCCAAAGACAGTCCTCACCCCCTTCAGAAGAGCCATAAGGTTTGGCTAACTTTTAAAAAGTTGAGAAGTTAAACTGAAGTAAAAGTAGACGGTGATATACCTATCTCGAGAAATACTTATTATAATGTGAATTTTATATTGCTTAGTTGTTGTTATTCTTTCTTCACTCACTTACTCCTTTTCCCCCTCCAAAATGAGAATATATATATGTGTGTGTGTGTGTGTGTGTGTGTGTGTGTGTGTGTGTGTGTGTGTGTGTGTGTGTGTGTATGTGTGTGTGTGTGTGTGTGTGTGTGTAGGAGGAGTACACAGGAAAATCTTTTCTGTGTAATGGATTTGTTCACTGACTTTTATGAATACTGCAATGGGGGCCCTCAACTCACAAATAGGAGGTGTTATCCCTCACAGCTAGACGTTTCCTCTAGCTCAACACAGGGTCATCTACCAGAGACCTCAGCCTTGGAATCACACGTTCATTGCCATTTGTGTTATTATTTGCATTTCTTGGTTCTTATTTGTTCAGGGAGTAGATTGATTAAGTTTTATTCTCATTTCAAGGATACATTGACAGATAAATACAGATGGCTAAGGCCAAGGTTAATTTCATTTCTTTTAATGTCAATGGGCTATTAAATCCAATCCAACATAATAGAATTTTATCCAAAATGAAAAAAGGACAAGCCCGCGTCTTTTACAGTATTTTTATTCAGAAGAAAAGACAAGATTTACAGAGTGCAACACATAGATACATCTCAACATAAAGTGTGTACATTCATATATTGTAATAAAATTGATCAAAATGTTATAGCATTACACATAAAGGTATATCACTCCATAATCAAAAATCTAAAGATAGGTCATACATCATAAAAGAAATTTTTTATATAAAAAAAAGTCAACTCCCTACCAACTACCAAAGAAAAAAGCTGTTGGATAATAATAGATAATTAGAAAAAAATACATATTCGCTTAAGAAGAGAAGATAGAAATATACATAAAAGTCTGTGCACTGTTAAGCTTTATAAATTGGAAAAGTAATTTAGGAAAGATCCCCAGATATCATAAAAGGATTGTTTCAAATTTAAGACTGAGCAGCGGATCTTCTCTAATTTTAAATAAGACATAATATCACGTAGCCATTGAAGAGGGGTAGACTCCTTCCATTTAAGTAGGATTGCTCTCCTTGCTACAGGAGAGGTAAAAACCAAAACCTGTAGGTTAGGAATATTTAAAATTATATCTTCATTTGCAATAATACCAAACAAGGCGGTAAGGGGATTTGGGTCAAATTGGACCCTAAAAAGTTGTGAGAAAGTATGGAATACTTCCCACCAAAACTTCTCAATTTTAGGACAAAACCAAAACATATGTAGTATATTTACAGGAAACTCATTTAAGTGATAATGAGCATAGAAAACTAAAGAGAATGGGCTTCACTAATTTGTTTTTCTCCTCATATAAATCAGGACATAGGAGATTGCTATTCTTATCTCAAGTTAAGCTAAATTTTGAAAAAGTATTCAAAATGTGAGATCAAGAGGGCAGATATATTCTGGTAAGGAGGAATATAGATGGAAATTCAGTTACTCTGTTGAATATATATGCACCCCCGGGAAGTGATATTAGTTTCTTTCAGAAAATTACTGATATTATGGTAGTGGAAACAGAAGGTCTCCTGATATGTAGGGGAGACTTAAATTTACAATTAGAACCAAACTTAGACTCTTCCAATAGAAAAACCTATGAAACAAAATCCTTACATAAGAAAGTTAATACACTTTTTGAGGATGTTGGTTTAATTGATATATGGAGGGACCTTTTCCCCAACAGAAGGGATTACACCCATTATTCTGCTCCCCATTCTGTATGTACAAGAATAGACTATTTCATAACAGTTGGAAAAGACAAAGACAAAATAAATACCTGTGGAATTGGGACAATAGATGTAAGTGACCATGCACTTATATATTTATCTGTTGATTTTGACCTACAACCAAAGAATACTATTTGGAAACTAAATTCAAGTCTACTCAATTATCCGTACTTTAAAGAACAAATTAAAAAAGAAATTGGTCTGTACTTAGAATTTAATGATAATGGAGAGGATTCACCTCCCATTTTGTGGGATACTCTGAAGGCTGTCTTAAGAGGGAAAATTATAGCGATATCTTCATATAAGAAAAAAAAGCAATAAACCATTAGAGGAATTACAAAATAGGCTGAAGGAATTAGAGAAAAAACACAAATTGAATTGGCACAGGATATATTAGGGGAAATTAAAAGAATTAGGAATGAAATTAATTGTTTGGCTACGCAAAAAATCAGGAAAATTTTAATGATTCTGAAACAGAGACATTATGAAAGTGGATTGAAATCTCTGAAAATAATGGCTTGGAAACACAAAAAAAAGGGGGAAAAAGGCAGAAAATACAATTCATAGAATTAGGGACCCAAGAACAAAAATGATAAAAAAGAAGCTTAGTGAAATTCAAGAAGCTTTTGAAGTGTTTTACAAAACTCTATGTTCCAAAGTTCCAGGGGGAAGCATAACCCAAATTGACACCTTCCTGAATTCTCTAGAGTTACCCACTGTAAGCGAAGAACAAAATAGAACAATGACTGCTGACAAAACTGAAGTTGAATTAAAAGCTGCAATTAGTCGGCTTAAATTAAGCAAGTCACCAGGATCAGATGGATATACGGCAGAGTGGTATAAAATAATTTAATTCCTGTTCTACTCCCCACACTGAACTGGGCTCTAAAAAAGGCACAAATGCCACCCAGTTGGAAGGAAGCGATAATCTCAGCTATACCAAAAGAAGGCAAGGATAAATTGGAATGTGGGTCATTTAGACCAATATCCATTCTTAATGTAGATTATAGATTATTTACCTCCATCATGGCCAAATGATCAGAAGAGTTTCTACCCACACTGATACATAACGATCAGACAGGTTTTATACGACAACGCCAAACACAAGACAATATACGAAGGACACTTCACATTATGGATCATATACAAAAAAATAAAATCGAAGCAATAGTGATAAGTGTAGATGCTGAAAAGGCATTTGATTCGGTTAATTGGAATGTTCTTTACAGAGTTTTACATAGATTTGGTTTACATGACACAATTATTAAAACTATACAGACACTATATGACAATCCTATTGCTAGGATTAAAATCAATGGATATTTATCAAATAGTCTTACTCTAGAAAGGGGCACGAGACAAGGTTGTGCATGGTCACCACTACTCTTCGCGTTATATCTGGAACCATTAGCTCAATACATCAGACAAAATGAAGATATCAGGGGAATTACTATTAAAGGGACAGAGCATAAATTGGCTTGTTACATGGATGACATTTTGATCTATCTAGGGCAACCAACATACTCTTTACTTAAATTGATGCAATCCTTTGAACAATATGGTCAATTATCAGGATACAAGATCAACATAGATAAAACCCAATTACTTTCATATTACTATAGCCCACCAAGAGAAATAGGAAGTAGATATCCCTGGGCATGGCACACAGAGTCGTTCAAGTATTTGGGCATCATTATGCCAAAAGATTTGGCAAAATTATCAGAATGTAATTATCAGCCTGATGCACCATCAATAACTCTCGGAGACGTGAGGCGAGATATAGGCTTTTATTCGCTGGAAGAAAGCAGTCAGCAGCAAGAGATCCCCATACGACATCCTGGAGACAGAGGGGGGAGCAGTGCCTCCAATCGCCTTTTTACCGGGGTCTGTGGGAGGAGCCACAGGAGCAGTCAGCAGAGGGGTGTGTCCAGACAGATATATGTAGTTCACCACACAGCCTTTACATAAAAAATTAAGGAAGATATGGCAAGATGGAATCTGATTCCTTTTTTCAGTCTCAGTTCAAGGATTGAGTCTATTAAAATGAATATACTGCCCAGACTGTTATATCTCTTTCAGACCCTACCAATAGAGATTAATCAAAATCAATTCAATGAATGGAACAAGATGTTATCAAGGCAAATTGGATCAGCAAATTTGCTGATGATACAAAGATTGGAGGTGTAGTGGACAGTGAGGAAGGTTTTCAAAGCTTGCAGGGGGATTTGGACCAGTCGGAGGAATGGACTGAAAAATAGCAGATGGAGTTTAATGCAGACAAGTGTGAGGTATTGCACTTCGGAAGGTCAAACCAAGGTAGAACATACAAGGTAAATGGTAGGACACTGAGGAGTGCAGTAGAACAGAGGGATCTGGGAATACAGATACATGGTTCCCTGAAAGTGGCATCACAAGTAGATAAGGTTGTAAAGAGAGCTTTTGGTACATTGGTCTTTATAAATCAAAGTATTGAGTATAAGAGTTGGAATGTAATGGTGAGGTTGTATAAGACATTGGTGAGACCGAATTTGGAGTATTGTGAGCAGTTTTGGTCACCTAATTACAGGAAGGATATTAATAAGGTTGAAAGAGTGCAGAGATGGTATACAAGGATGTTGCTGGACCTTGAGAAACTGAGTTACAGAGAAAGGTTGAATAGGTTAGGACTTTATTCCCTGGAGCGTAGGAGAATGAGGGGTGATTTGATTGAGGTATATAAAATTATGATGGGTATAGACAGAGTGAATGCAAGCAGGCTTTTTCCACTGAGGCTAGGGGAGAAAAAAAAGAGAGGTCATGGGTTAAGGGTAAAGGGGGAAAAGTTTAAAGGGAACATTAGGGTGGGCTTCTTCACGCAGAGAGTGGTGGGAGTGTGGAATGAGCTGCCAGATGAAGTGGTGAATACGGGCTCACTTTTGACATTTAAGAAAAACTTGGACAGGTATATGGATGAGAGGGGTTTGGAGGGATATGGCCCGGGTGCAGGTCAATGGGACTAGGCAGAAAAATGGTTTGGCACAGCCAAGAAGGGCCAAAAGACCTGTTTCTGTGCTGTAATGTTCTATGGTTCTATGGTATATTTGGCAGGGTAAAAGGCCTAGAGTTCATCTCAAAACTTTGCAATTAGCAAAGGAAAAGGGGGGATGGGGCCTACCTCCTCTTAGAGATGATTATTTTGCAGCACAGTTGAGAGCTGTGATATGTTGGTGCAACCCATCATGTGACGCTCAATGGAAAAACATTGAGGAGCTGGTACTTTCTATCCCCATACAAGCAATATTGGCTGATAACAACTTGCAAATATACATAAAAACTACTGATAACCCAAGGGTGAAATTGACTCTTAAAATATGGAAAACTACTATAAAAGAATCTAATCTAGAGGGAGATGTTGCAATTCTTAAATGGTGTGAATATGACTCGGATTTTACACCAAGTATATTGGATGCTAGATTTAAGGACTGGACAGCTAAAGGAATAACAGTTCTTTGCAACATAATGAAAGAAGGAACACTATTCAGTTCTGAAATGCTTAAAGAGAAACACTTATTAGAAAAACAAGATTTTTATTGGTATTCACAGATGCAACAATATGTTAATAAGACGCTTAAAAATGTAACCAAGGCAAGTACATGCTTGATAGAGCTATTTAGAAAAGCATATAATTCAGATAACAGTAGTAGAATCGTTTCAAGCATGTATAAGGGGTTGTCAAATCTTAAAACACATTCGACTTCATATATTAAAACAAAATGGGAGAAGGAAGGAGGGATAATTATATCTGAGGAAGAATGGACAATAATATGGAGGTATCAATGGAAGTGTACCAGTTCACAGTAATGGAGGGAGTTTGGATGGAAAAACTTGATAAGATATTTTATTACACCCTCTCAGAAATCCCATTATGATAGTAACTTCCCTGTTTGCTGGAGAAATTGTGGAAATCAAAATGCAAATCATTATTATATTTTTTGGGACTGCCCTGTTATCAAAAACTATTGGAGGGGGATACACAATGCCCTACAAGACATCTTTAAATGTGAAATACCCTTAGAGAGTAAGACCATATATTTTGGATATATACCTCAAGAATGGTTGAAAAGAGATAAATATTTAATGAATATGCTGGTAAAAAGACTTACTAGGAAATGGTTATCACAGGAGAGCCCAACTTTAAATGCATGGATGGAAATTACAATGGACACTTACAAAATGGAGAAGATAATAGCATCTGTTAATCATAAGCTGGAACAATTTGATTCATACTGGGAAAAATGGTTTAACTACATAATGCATATAATACATAGGCCTGATTTTATTCTCACAGATCAATGAATATGTTGTAAAAAAAATCACTCCCTACTTGTACATAGTTCTTTCCTTTTGCTTGTTTTTCTTTCCACTCTTTTCTTTAAGTGTATACCTCAGATAAATACTTAGTGGAGATTTGTGACATATATGATTTTATTATATATATATATATATACATACAATGACTGAAATACATCTTATGGAAATGTTTGTTTGATGATGAACTTCAATAAAAAAATAAATTACAAAAAAACAAGAAAGTGAGCGTGAACAAGATTGCAACATCTAAACAGCAACTGGCCTGGCCAAACAAATTGTGTTACCATTGTGGCAGAGGCTCTCGTACCCCAGACCGAGGCAGGTTTAATGGTGAAGCTCGCAGAAAATGCAACAAAACAGGACACATACCAAGAGCATGTTAGGCAGACAAAGATCGATGGGCTGCACAGGGAAGAGTAAAAGATAAAAAGTCAAGTTGCAGTTTCAGAAAGAGCTCTGATCTGCATGCTGTTGGTGAAAAATCTGATAATGATGAGAGTGACACAGGACTGAACAGCCTTGAGATTTACAACGTGAAAACCAAGAAGAGACAAGCAATATGGCTTACATCAGAAGTGAACAGCAAATTAAAATGGAATTGGACACTGGCTCGGCTGTTACAGTCATTCCCAAAATGAGCTTGAAATCCATTTCAGATGCTGAACTGAAGGCTACAGATATACAACTGAGAACTAGAGATGCTGTTGTGCTTTTTTTGCCACACAGCCGGTGTATAGAGTCCAGATGAGATCTTTGGTGATGTGTAAACCAAGAAAACTGAAGCAATTGTAGATATTAGTCTTGGAGCATTCCACATAGATTGGGAGACCACTTAGCTAAGCACCTATGCTCTGTCTGCCAGAAAAAGTGGGATCTCCCAGTGGCCAGCCATTTCAATTCTACTTCCCATTCCCATTCTGACATGCCTGTCCATGGCATGTCAGATTGCTGACAGGCTCCTCCAGGTTGGAGGAGCAACGCCTTATATTCCGTCTGGGTGGCCTCCAACGTGATGGCATGAACATTGGTTTCTACAACTTCTGATAATTCCCCCTCCCCTCCTTTACCATTCCCTTATTCTCATTTTCCTATCTCACCTTACACCCTTAGCTGCCTATCACCTCCTTTTGTGCTCCTCTCCCTTTCCTTTGTTCCATGGTCTTCAGTCCTCTCCTATCAGATTCCCCTTTCTCCAGTCAATTATCTCTTTCACAAATCAACTTCCCAACTCTTTACTTCACCCCTCCCCACTCCTAGGTTCACTTAACACCTACCACCTTGTACTTCTTCTTCCTCCCCTCCCCCCACCTTTTGCTCGGACCTAATCTTTTTTTTCCAATCCTGACGAAGGGTCTTGGCCCAAAACGTCAACTGTTCACTCTTTTCTATAGATGCTGCCTGACCTGCTGAGTTCCTCCAGCGTTTTGTGTGTAATGCTTTGGATTTCCAGCATCCACAGATTTTCTCACATCCCTGTACATGTTCCATAGTCTTTCAATTTCCTCTTTTAACTCAGCATATTTCTGGTGTCTTTTGCTTATTGATTTATATATGTTATCTGTGCTTGCAATGGCTACATCTATTATGTAAGTTGTTCTTGCTTGTTCATCCTGTTATGGTCGCGTGCAACGCACTACTAAAGAAACACATGGAGGCAGAGAGAGCTGAACTCAGAATGCCTTTACTGATTCAAAATTGTGTGCTTAAATCTCCCCTCCCATGGGCCCCTGCGACCTGCAGGGCAGACGTGATGTCAGACTGGCCCTGGAAGGTCCACCCCGAGCAGGTAGTTACAAACACGCTTATACGTGTCTGCCCGTGGCTCCCTCTGGCGGTTCGAGTCCCGCGTGTGTGGGCCGCTGGATTGTATTATTATATCCAGATGGTTGCTATGGATTGTCCTATCTGAAATAATTTGTAGGCCCTGACTCTAAAACTGGATCAGGCTTGTACTTATAATACGGTACAGTGCCTTTTATGAGTTTGTATTTTAAAGCAAGATTTTGGTGAATGATGTTTGGCACTTGATTGTGCCTCTGCAAGTAATCATGTTGAGTTAAACTGCTACAGGATCCTGTAATGTGTTGGATTGTTTCCAGTTTCCCTTGGCATTTTCTGCATTTATCGCCTTGAATTTGTTCGTCTTTTATTATGTATTTTTGAGGTTTTTTTGTGTGTGTCAAGAGGAAGAAGGAAGCATGTGTTAGATATAAGAAGCAGGAAGCAGGAGGGGCTCATGAGAAATATAGGGTAGCTAGGAAGGAGCTTAAGAAAGGATTTAGGAGAGATAGAAGGGGGCATGAGAAGGCCTTGGCATGTAGGATTAAGGAGAACCCCAGGGCATTCTATGTGTATGTTAAGGACAGAAGGAGGACAAAAATGAAGGTGGGGCTGCTAAAGGATAAAGAAGGCAACATGTGCCTGGAGGTGGAGGAGGTTGAGGAGGTCCTAAATGAATACTTTGCTTCAGTATTCACAAATGAAAAGGACCTTGATCAGGGTGAGATCGAAATAGAACAGGCCTGTGTGCTGGACAATGTGGAGATTAAGGAAGAAGAAGTGTTGGATCTTCTTAAAAACATCAAGGTTGATAAGTCCCCAGGTTGCTGTGGGAAGTGAGAGAAGAGATCGCTGGAGCAGTAGCTGTGATCTTTGAATCCTCTTTGGCTGCAGGGGAGGTGCCGGAGGACTGAAGAATGACAAATGTAGTTCCCTTGTTTAAAAAAAGTAATCGGAAAAATCCTGGGAACTATAGACCAGCGAGGCTTATGTTGGTGGTCTGCAAACTATTGGAAAGGATTCTTAAGGATAGGATCTACGAACATTTGGAGAAGTACAATCTACTCAAGGATAGTCAACATGGCGTTGTGAAGGGAACAATTAGGTTCATGCCTCACGAACCTAATTGAGTTTTTTGAAGAGGTAACAAAAGAAATTGATGAGGCGGTAGATGTGGTCTACATGGATTTTAGCAAGGCATTTGACAAGGTCCCCCATGAGAGACTCATCCAGAAAGCCATGAAGCATGGGATCAGTGGAACCTTGGCTGTTTGGATAAAAAATTGGCTTACAGGAAGAAAGCAGAGGGTAGTAGTGGAAGGAAAGTATTCTGCCTGGAGGTTGGTGACTAGTGGAGTGTCGCAAGTATCTGTCCTAGGACCCCTGCTCTTTGTGATTTTTATAAACAACCTGGATGAAGAGGCAGAAGGATGGGTGAGTAAGTTTACGGATGACACAAAGATTGGAGGAGTTGTGGATGGAGCTGTAGGTTGTCGAAGGTTACAAGAGGATAAAGACAGGATGCAGAGTTGGGCAGAAAAGGTGGCAGGTGGAGTTCCATCTAGATAAGTGTGAGGTGATGCATTTTGGAAGGACAAACCATAAGGTTGAGTACAGGATTAATGGTCAGTTACTTAAGAGTGTGGATGAACAAAGGGACCTTGGGGTTCAAATCCATACATCCCTCAAGGTCGTTGCACAGGTTGAAAGGGTAGTTAAGAAGGCCTAAGGGATGCTAGGCTTCATTAATAGGGGGATGAGTTCAAAAGTAGAGAAGTAATGTTGCAACTCTACAAATCTCTGGTGAGACCACACTTTTTTAATTGTGTTCAGTATTGTACTGTAGTGTACTGGGTATTGTGTTCAGTTCTGGTCACCTCATTATAGGAAGGATGTGGAAGCTATGGAGAGGGTGCAGAGGAGATTTACCAGGATGTTACCTGGTTTGGAGAACAAGTCATTTGAAGCAAGGTTAGCAGAGCTGGGACTTCTCTCTTTGGAGTGTAGAAGAATGAGAGGGGACTTGATAGAGGTCTACAAGATTATGAGAGGCATAGATAGGGTGGATAGTCAGTACCTATTTCCCAGGGCACCAATAGCAAACACCAGAGGGTTTTATTGTATAACCGGTGCAATGAAACATAAAATGCTTAATTTAATAATATGACAAAGTATTGCACAGTTGCACTCACTAATTATCATAAAATATAATTATCAAGCAAGTAAAGGAAAAGACGGTAATCATGCCTTTTACCAATTTAAAAGCAATTACCTACTTACCAAATACCACCAATGAGAAGTTTCACTATCATTTCCACAAAGGGTCAGGCATAATATGTGTTCGGGGGGTCTGAAACAACTCTTGTCCTGGTGTTATCTGTTATCATCTGTGGTACCGCAGCCATGATGTGACATTTGGCTCAGGATTCCACTGAACTAGAGGAGGTCCATGTAGTTTAACAAACGTAAGTGCTGATACATGATTTATCAGCATTCTTGAGAGTGTTGTTGTTATTATCAAGTTCATGTGACTGAATCCTCTCTCATACTCAGCAGTACTAACTTGTGCACAGCTCAGTAATGGGCGTAAATCTTGGGGGGTGCGGCGTCCACGATCCTCCACATAATCTCTGAAGGCATTTATTACAGAGGAGGAAGAAAGCTTAAATCTCTTACAGAGAGATGACGTTGCAGCTTCTCCATAATTAGGCGGTATTTCAGCGGGCCAGTTATCTTTATCAAGGACACACATTTCATTTAGAAGGGATTTATACATACTTTGAGGTTTAGAAGTTTGAGAACCTTTCAAGGATGTTGCCGTGAACATACGGTGCTGCAAGTTGTTCACCTCAACCCTCTCACAGTAGTGCTTTTTCACGCATAACTTTGCCATCGGCAGGGATACGCTTCTGTGGCATGTCCTCCACCCGCACACTTAATGCTTTCTCAGTTTTTGCAAGCACTTTATCACGAACCAGAGAGACCATTTTTGCTGTTGTAGGGGCAGCACTATCACTTCCATCAACTTCAGCTTCTTTCTGCTTTACTGTGCTCGATTTGTTCTTTCCGACCTTACGGCCCACTTCGGCAAGCGACAAGCCACTTTTCAAAAGATCTCAGGCGTTTACTTTCTCGGCGAACAATGCTCGAACAATGGGTGCTGGAGAGAAACTGAGGATCTGTGAAGTGGCGGGAGGCTACGGCAGGGTATGCTGGGCCAACGGGTCGAGCGAGGAGGAATTTCACAGATATCTAAATAAAAAAGCAGTCACAGCTTAGTCTTTTGTTAAGATCAACAAAAAGGAAAGTGTGAAAAATGTGAAGCAAAGCAAGTTGGAAGGTCGGATTTGAAGGCAGAACGTGGGGTTCATAGCAGGATTCTCAGCAGTGTGGAGGGACAGAGGGTTCTTGGGGTTGGAGGCCTTAATGTTTTGCAGTTAATGTTTTTACTTTCTATTTTCAATCAGGTGGAAAATCGCAGAGCCTGTTTTACCACTGAGCCGGAGGTTGCAATTCTGGAAATGATCATCGAAAGTGTGACCAGACTGCTCCCTGTTCAAAGTTGTAGTTCATCAGTGCAGCACACACCTCAGAACCAGGCAATGAGCCTTGGAAATATTATGCACGGTAAAGCATTGACAAAGTTAAAGTAAAACTTATTGTCAAAGTATTCCATATACACACAGTGGCCACTTCATTAGATACCTCCTGTACCACTGAGTGTATGTTCATGATCTTCTGCTGCTGTAGCCCGTCCACTTCAAGGTTTGATATGTTGTGTGTTCTGAGATGTTCTTCGGCACACCACTGTTGTGACACGTGGTTGTTTGAGTTACTGACACCCTCCTATCAGCTTGAACCAGTCTGGCCATTCTCCTCTGACCTCGCTCGTTAACAAGGCGTTTTCACCCACAGAACTGCCTCTCACTGGATGTCCTTTTGGTTTTTTTGCCCCACTCTCTGTAAACTCTACAGACTGTTGTGCACGAAGATCCCAGTTTCTGAGATACTCAAACCACCCCATCTGGCACCAACAATTTACAAGCTGCACCTGTACACCTGCTCATTAATACAAATATCTAATCAGCCAATCGTGAGGCAGCAACTCAATGTATAAAAGCACGCAGACCTGGTCAAGAGGTTCAGCTGCCGTTCAGACCAGACATTAGATTGGGGAAAAATGTGACTTTGACCCTGGAAGGATTGTTGGTGCCAGATGGGGTAGTTTGGGTATCTCAACAACTGCTGATCTCCTGAGATTTTCATGCACAGCAGTCTCTGGAGTTTACAGAGAATGGTGGGGGGGGGGGGGGAGATCAAGTGAGTGATGGTTCTGTGGGCAAAACCACCTTGTTAATGAAAGAGGGCAGAGGAGAATGGAGACGTTTCCTTTCCAGAGGTCTCTCAACCTTTGTCACAGAAATGATATCTGCTTTTTCCAGTTGATGAGAGTGACAGTCGACTGGCTCAACACCCAGAGCAGTGACACCTCCGTCTCCATCGCCAAGGTTCTGAGAACTCCAGGCTCTCCTCCCCAGCTGCTAACAGCGTTACAGAGAGTGGTTTTGCAGTTACAGCGGCGATTTTAACTCACAGTAGAAACTAAACCGCGTATCGAAAAGAAAACTCGGTTCCAATCCGCTGTTTGACTTCGATGACCTTGTACTCTGGCTTTCAGTCAGAGGCCTTTCCCCACCGCTGAAATGGCTAGCATGAGAGGGCATAGTTTTAAGGTGCTGGGGAGTAGGTATAAGGGTAAGTTTTTTACTCAAAGTGCATGGAATGGGCTGCCGGCGACAGTGGTGGAGGCGGATACGACAGGGTCTTTTAAGAGACTTTTGGATAGATACCTGGAGCTTAGAAAAATAGAGGGCTATGGGTAAGCCTAGGTAGTTCTGAGGTAAGGTTCGGCACAGCTTTGCGGACGGAAGTGCCTGTGTTGTGCTGTATGGTTTTTATGTTCTATTATGCGAGGAATGTCACCTGTCAAGATTATTACCGCAGTCATTTTCATTGCGCAACGGTCAGCTGATCAAGTTTCGCATGATTGAGAGGGGACAATTTTTAAAATAAACTTCAACTGTGTTGCGGAACCCCTTAGAGTGAACATGCCACGTTATTGCGTGCCGGGAATAGCTGGGGGGTAAAGGGAGGATTATATACAGTACAGTATATACGGCTTGTGTAATGGATTTCAGCAGCTGTGAGCAGATCCCCTTCCAAATCCATAGCGTGAAAATCTCCACAGACATGGCCTAGAGACAACCAGAAAATAAAGTGTGGTGGTTAAAAACACTTCACTCAACCAGCTTACACCCCAGCGGAACAGCAGATGAATCAGTTTACAAAAGGAAGTGTGGAATTATAACGCATCCAGTTGCAGCTCTCCTTACACGACCTCTCAGCTTACTCCCCTCCTTTTGCATGATCTCCCTGGTTAATAATCCATACTTCCTGCACTGATTTCCCCTCTCTGTGATCCTTCCCCCTGCTAATGCCCTCTACCTGTCCCCGGCCCCCGCTCCGAGGGCGGAACCTTTCTTCAGGGCTGCAGGGGCGGGCAGTCCCGTTTGCCGGCGAGACAGGAGAGATGGCGGCCGTGAGGGTGGCCGCGGCGCGACAGCTGAGGGTGAGTGAGGGAGTGAATGGAGGGCGCTCCGAGACGCCGGGGGGTGAGGAAGAGAAGATAAATAACTCATAACTGCAGGAGCAGTTTAGAGAAGGAGGGAGATGAGAGACACTGGAGAGGGAGGGTAGGAGGGAGATCAGAGACACTGGAGAGGGAGGGAAGGACGGAGATGAGAGACACTGGAGAAGGAGGGAGATGAGAGACACTGGAGAAGGAGGGAGATGAGAGACACTGGAGAGGGAGGGTAGGAGGGAGATCAGAGACACTGGAGAGGGAGGGAAGGAGGGAGATGAGAGACACTGGAGAGGGAGATGCGAGACACTGGAGAGGGAGGGAAGGAGGGAGATGAGAGACACTGGAGAGGGAGGGAAGGAGGGAGATCAGAGACACTGGAGAGGGAGGGAGATGAGAGACACTGGAGAGGGAGGGTAGGAGGGAGATCAGAGACACTGGAGAGGGAGGGAAGGAGGGAGATGAGAGACACTGGAGAGGGAGGGAAGGAGGGAGATGAGAGACACTGGAGAGGGAGGGTAGGAGGGAGATCAGAGACACTGGAGAGGGAGGGTAGGAGGGAGATCAGAGACACTGGAGAGGGAGGGTAGGAGGGAGATCAGAGACACTGGAGAGGGAGGGTAGGAGGGAGATCAGAGACACTGGAGAGGGAGGGTAGGAGGGAGATCAGAGACACTGGAGAGGGAGGGTAGGAGGGAGATCAGAGACACTGGAGATGGAGGGAAGGAGGGAGATCAGAGACACTGGAGAGGGAGGGAAGGAGGGAGATGAGAGACACTGGAGAGGGAGGGAAGGAGGGAGATGAGAGACACGAGATGGAGGGAAGGAGGGAGATGAGAGACACTGGAGAGGGAGGGAAGGAGGGAGATGAGAGACACTGGAGAAGGAGGGAGATGAGAGACACTGGAGAGGGAGGGAAGGAGGGAGATGAGAGACACTGGAGAAGGAGGGAGATGAGAGACACTGGAGATGGAGGGAAGGAGGGAGATCAGAGACTGGAGAGGGAGGGTAGGAGGGAGATGAGAGACACTGGAGATGGAGGGAGGAGGGAGATGAGAGACACTGGAGAGGGAGGGAAGGAGGGAGATGAGAGACACTGGAGATGGAGGGAAGGAGGGAGATCAGAGACACTGGAGAGGGAGGGTAGGAGGGAGATCAGAGACACTGGAGAGGGAGGGAAGGAGGGAGATGAGAGACACTGGAGAAGGAGGGAGATGAGAGACACTGGAGAGGGAGGGAAGGAGGGAGGAGAGACACTGGAGAGGGAGGGAAGGAGGGAGATGAGAGACACTGGAGATGGAGGGAGGAGGGAGATGAGAGACACTGGAGATGGAGGGAGATGCGAGACACTGGAGAGGGAGGGAAGGAGGGAGATGAGAGTCTGGAGAGGGAGGGAAGGAGGGAGATGAGAGACACTGGAGAGGGAGGGAAGGTGGGAGATGAGAGACTGGAGAGGGAGGGGAGGGAGATGAGAGACACTGGAGAGGGAGGGAAGGAGGGAGATGAGAGACTGGAGAAGGGGGGAGATGCGAGACACTGGAGAGGGAGGGAAGGAGGGAGATGAGAGACACTGGAGAAGGAGGGAAGGAGGGAGATGAGAGACACTGGAGAGGGAGGGAAGGAGGGAGATGAGAGACACTGGAGAGGGAGGGAAGGAGGGAGATGAGAGACACTGGAGAAGGAGGGAGATGAGAGACACTGGAGAGGAGGAAGAGAAGATAAATAACATAACTGCAGGAGCAGTTTAGAGAAGGAGGGAGATGAGAGACACTGGAGAGGGAGGGAAGGAGGGAGATAAGAGACACTGGAGAAGGAGGGAGATGAGAGACACTGGAGAGGGAGGGAAGGAGGGAGGTGAGAGACACTGGAGAGGGAGGGAAGGAGGGAGATGCGAGACACTGGAGAGGGAGGGAAGGAGGGAGATCAGAGACACTGGAGAGGGAGGGTAGGAGGGAGATGAGAGACACTGGAGTGGGAGGGAAGGAGGGAGATAAGAGACACTGGAGAAGGAGGGTAGGAGGGAGGTGAGAGACACTGGAGATGGAGGGAAGGAGGGAGATAAGAGACTGGAGAAGGAGGGAGATGAGAGACACTGGAGAGGGAGGGAAGGAGGGAGGTGAGAGACACTGGAGATGGAGGGAAGGAGGGAGATCAGAGACACTGGAGAGGGAGGGTAGGAGGGAGATGAGAGACACTGGAGTGGGAGGGAAGGAGGGAGATGAGAGACACTGGAGAGGGAGGGAAGGAGGGAGATGAGAGACACTGGAGATGGAGGGAAGGAGGGAGATGAGAGACACTGGAGATGGAGGGAAGGAGGGAGATGAGAGACACGAGATGGAGGGAAGGAGGGAGATGAGAGACACTGGAGAGGGAGGGAAGGAGGGAGATGAGAGACACTGGAGATGGAGGGAAGGAGGGAGATGAGAGACACTGGAGAGGGAGGGTAGGAGGGAGATGAGAGACACTGGAGATGGAGGGAGGAGGGAGATGAGAGACACTGGAGAGGGAGGGAAGGAGGGAGATGAGAGACACTGGAGAGGGAGGGAAGGAGGGAGTTGAGAGACTGGAGATGGAAGGAGGGAGATGAGAGACACTGGAGAGGGAGGGAAGGAGGGAGTTGAGAGACACTGGAGAGGGAGGGAAGGAGGGAGATGCGAGACACTGGAGAGGGAGGGAAGGAGGGAGATGCGAGGCACTGGAGAGGGAGGGAAGGAGGGAGATGAGAGACACTGGATATGGAGGGAAGGAGGGAGATGCGAGTCCTTGCAGAGGGAAATGTGAGACACTGGAGAGGGAGGGAAGGAGGGAGATGAGAGACACTGGAGAGGGAGGGAAGGAGGGAGATGCGAGACACTGGAGAGGGAGGGAAGGAGGGAGATGCGAGACACTGGAGAGGGAGGGAAGGAGGGAGATGCGAGACACTGGAGAGGGAGGGAAGGAGGGAGATGCGAGACCTTGCAGAGGGAAATGTGAGACACTGGAGGGGGAGGGAAGGAGGGAGATGAGAGACACTGGAGAGGGAGGGAAGGAGGGAGATGCGAGACACTGGATATGGAGGGAAGGAGGGAGATGAGAGACACTGGAGAGGGAGGGAAGGAGGGAGATGCGAGACCTTGCAGAGGGAAATGTGAGACACTGGAGGGGGAGGGAAGGAGGGAGATGAGAGACACTGGAGAGGGAGGGAAGGAGGGAGATGCGAGACACTGGATATGGAGGGAAGGAGGGAGATGAGAGACACTGGAGAGGGAGGGAAGGAGGGAGATGCGAGACCTTGCAGAGGGAAATGTGAGACACTGGAGAGGGAGGGAAGGAGGGAGATGCGAGACTGGAGAGGGATGGAAGGAGGGAGATGCGAGACACTGGATATGGAGGGAAGGAGGGAGATGCGAGTCCTTGCAGAGGGAAATGTGAGACACTGGAGAGGGAGGGAAGGAGGGAGATGCGAGACTGGAGAGGGAGGGAAGGAGGGAGATGCGAGACACTGGAGATGGAGGGAAGGAGGGAGATGCGAGACTGGAGAGGGAGGGAAGGAGGGAGATGCGAGACACTGGAGATGGAGGGAAGGAGGGAGATGCGAGACACTGGAGATGAAGGAGGGAGATGCGAGACCTTGTAGAGGGAGGGAGATCCAGGGCGCTTGAGATCTGAGCTACTGGAGATGGAGGTCCGAGGCACTGGATGGGAGGGAAATCTGAGATGCTGGGATGGAGGGTGATCCAAGATACTAAAGAAGAAGGAGATCTAAGCTCCTGGAGATCCAGGACACTGGAGAAGAAGGGAGATCAAAGCATTGGCAGGGCAGAGATGGAAGAAGATCTGAGATACTGGAGGTGGAGATGCAGGTGGAAGGAAGAGATCCTTGTGATGGGAGAGGAAGGGGATATCAGTGAAAATTCAAAGTACAGATGAAAGAGGGATGGTCATGTCACTGGAGAGCGAAGGAGGGAGGGAGCTTAAGACTCTGGAAATTTGAGGCAACAAAGAAAGAGGAAGAGGGTTTTGAATCACAAGGAGGAAGTTCTGAAGAATTGAAGAAGGAGAAAGGCTGGATCAGAGAAAATGGAGAGGGGGAGGATGCATGTGGAGATCTGAGGGTCAACAGATGCTGGCAAATTTATTACAGCTTCTCCTCTCCTTCCTTTTCCACCCCTTAAGACTCCTTTATTCTCATCCACTCCCTTTCTTCTTATTTCCTGTCCCCTTCCCTTTTCCCACTGTCTTCCCTCCCCTCCCTTCCTTTCCCCTTCCGTTTCCTCCATCCCTGTCTCCTATTTTCCCTTCACAAGACTTCATTTTGCCCAGTCAGATTGTATGTCATCCTCCTTGGCCCAGGGTGACAAGGCCTGATGAAATTGGCGTTAACTTTGTGAATCATTGTGCATCAAATGAAATGTGGGGATTTACTGCTCATGAGTAATGTTCTCTTTGAACATCAAGCTTTGGCAATTTGCTTTAGGGATGGTTGCAAAATTAAATTGAAGCATGAATTGTGCAAGAATAAGTTCCTTTAGATAGCATTTCCAAGTATGCATTACCTCTTTCCATTTCCTTTCATCCAAAGGATGTTATGCTTCTGCATTAAGCCAGTCAATTCCTACCTGGCAATAGCTTGGAAATACTGGCATTTTGTGTAGTATATTAATTTAGTCACAAAATGGAAATAAAAATATCCCTGCAGATGCCACAATAAAAGTAAATATTCAATTTGCCCTTCTGCTTTCTTGCTGTACCTGCATGTTACATTGCAGAAACCAATGTACAATACTTAAATATTCTGCTTTTGTTACTGTTTCTTAAAGATTACTTCGTTGTATTTGTCACATTCTACATCAAAACGCAGAGTGAAATGTGTCATTTGCGTAGAATCAAATCAGTGAAGGTTGTGCTGGGGACAGCTTGTCATACTTCAGACGCCAACATAGCATGCCCACAATCTATTGACCCTAACCCGCATGTCTTTGGAGTGTGGAAGGAAACCAAAGCACACAGGTTGGTGAGAACGTAGCAGCGGGCTTATGGTCCAATTGCTGGCACTATAGAACAATTATACTAATCATGCCATCCCTTTCAGCCAGACTAAATGAGTTTTCCACATTGTATTCCACTTAACCTGTTCTCCATTGACTTGGTCTTACCCCCTTGAAGCCATTTTACATCTTCCTCACGATCCACACTTCCTCATGATACTAGTTCAGTATCATCAACAGACTTGGATTCTTGTTCGCCTCGTCCAAATCATTGATCTAGTTGCGAACAGTTAAGGCTTCAGCATTGCTGGGCATGGTTTCACACCCTACAGGTGGCCTGTCGGTTCCCTCTCCATTAACCATTTCCCAACCCACTCCCCAGTTGCATATTTTTTAATTTTGCTTTATTGTCTTTTGTGTGGCTTCATATTGAAAGCCAAAAGCACTACACCAATTGTGCTGTATTTGTTTGTTGTTACAATCTGAAAAACTCGAAATAATTTAGCCAATATGGATTTCCCTTCAGAAATCCATGTTGACTCTGTCCATTCATGCTTTTATTTTCTAAGTACCCTGCTAACACTTCTTTCTTAATAGATTACAGGACTTCCTGTATTACTGATATGAAATAACTGTTATGTAGTCCCCTGGGTCGCCCCCCCCCTTTTTTTTCCTATGGTCCACTCTCCTCTCCTATCAGATTCCTTCTTCTCTAGCCCTTGATCTTTCCCAAACACTTGACTTCACCTTCCAGCTAGCCTCTTTCCCCTCTCCCCATCTTTTTATTCTGACATCTTCCCCCTTCTCAGTCCTGAAGAAGGGTCTCGGCCTGAAAGTTGACTGCTTATTCATTTTCCAGAGATGCTGCCTGGCCTGTTGAGTTCCTCCAACATTTTGTGTGTGTTGCTCGGGATGTGCAGACTTTCTCATGTTTGCATTACATAGTTCCCCATTTTCTCATTTCAAGTAGTGAATGGACATAAAATATTTAATTTCTCTCCCACTTTATTATTATTCCCCTTCACAAACTTTCTATTTTAGCCAATGTTAATTGAATTGTTTTCCAAATCCCTCCCTCTCTCTCACTGGTTCTCATTTTGCCTCTTTTTTTCTTCAGTGAGATTTCATTGGCATCATCTCGGTTCAGCTTAACTTTGTTCAAATCCTCTCACTGATCACTTTTTGCTGAGATAATTTCACTGTCTGCTACGTCGCTGGCATTTAGGGCTGCAATGAAGGGCCTCCGCCTATCTGTCCATACCACTGCATGCAGATGTAGAAGGAATCTTCATTGCTGTTTCTTCTGTTTGACCATTCAGGGTTGTTAGTCCTGAACTGAGCCCCTGAACCTGGAGGACCGGTGGACCACTCTTAGTCTGGCCTTTACCCTTTGACCTGTTTGGCATGGGTGACTCTACCAAGGTCCAAAGCATAAAGCTCTGACTCCAGCCAACATAGCTCTCCGGGTCATTGAGGCAGGCAAGCCTCCAATCCCTACCACGAGGTTGTGGTCCTTTGGAGGAATTTGACTTTGACCTGAACTCTATTGACAATGAAGCGAAGTATTGTTTGCCTTCAAAGCTTTCTTCTATTACAATTTTATTACAAACTGATCATTGCTTTGAAAGGGCAATACTAAGATTGTTGTTTTTATGTGTGAAGCACCTTTGTATATCGAGCTGTCAGTCAGGATGGAAAACTTCACTTTTAGCCCTTGGCGTTACGTTCTATAACTTCAAAGCGGTAAATTACTTCAAAGGAAGATGCAGGAGTCCGAAAATGCGGGTCTCTGTTTGAATCTTACTTCCAGTGAGGTGCACACGTTATAGCGTGATGACATATGCAGTTCACGCATTTATAATTATTTATTATAAATATTTATTTATCTAAATAATTAATGATTAATTGAGCAATATATATGCAAAATTACTCAAATGTCATTGAAATATTCAATACGCAATGTCAAAAAGATCAGCTTTGACATGCATATTTCCTCTTTGTCTATTCGGATCCACGAGTTTGTCCTTGAAATTTTTGCTCAGGAGGTTTCATAATAGTCTTTTTTTTGGTGCTCTGCTGTTCTTTATCCAGTTCCCTTTTATAAGCCATCCTTTCAGGCAGTATCGCCTCACCTTGCCAGTTACGTGAAGTTCAAGTTTGTTGTCACAGACATACACAGAGTCCAAATTTTGTGATAAGTAGCTTTTGGCAGCAGCACAGTACACTCCAGACATGACAAACATAAGCTACTATAAATCTCAATTATAAATTATACACAACTTGCACAACAAAATAAACATAATGACATTGGTCCAGGTTGAGAAAGAAATCGAGTCCATGGTACTGTTAGGGTTTGTAGGCTTGGTTTAAGAACCTGATGGCAATGGGGAAGAAGCTGTTAAACTTCCATCTGTGTTACGTGGTTATTACTACTCGAATAACCGGTAACCAAATAAACTAATTTATAAACCATATCATGATTTTGAACTGCTTTTGATCAAATTTCACCTGAACCTTCACTACCCAAAAAAGGACAGCTCTACCTGTAATGTTGTATTCTGTCCATTGCTTTTTGCTTATTCATTGCCCGCCTCTGTACCACAAACCACCAAGCCCTATTTTGTCATTACCATAAATAATTGTTGCTTATTTTATTTCATCATCATTATCTGCCGTGTCACACAATGTAGACGATTGTAGTCTCGTGACCATGATTGTTTCTACAGAAGTGGTTTGCCGTTGTCTCCTCTGGGCGGTGTCTTTACACGATGTGTGACCCCAGTCATTATCAATACTCTTCAGAGATTGACTGCCTGGCATCAGCGGTCACATAACCAGGACTTGTGATATGGAACAGTTGCTCACCATCCACCACCTAGTCCCATGACTTCACATGACGCTGATCTGGGGTGTTAAGCAGGTGCTACACCTTTCCCAAGGGTGACCTGCCAGCTAGCAGAGAGGAGTGTCTTATACCTCCTTTGGTAGAGATGTATCTCCACCATCCCACCCTTTGTTCTATTTGTCTGTCTTTACTGACCCTCTGTAAACTCTGAAGTGTCTGATGTCAGCCTGATCATACCTTACACGATGCTGTTTCCTTTCTACGTGAGACCTTACCTTTTGGTTTACACTCTATACATTGCAAATTCAAAATACTTATCTTTGCCATCAAGTTATGACTGCAATCTTGTTTTACAACTGCAGTAAGATTTCTGTAATCCAGTACCCAATAGTTCTGAACTCCAGCATTGGCTCACTGGTCAGTCCAGTTCCACTCTCTGCAAAGAGTTTGTATGTTTTCCCCCGAGGCTGTGTGGGTTTTGTCCCTCATTCCAAAGACGTACAGGTTAGTAGCTTAATTAATCACATGGGTGTAACTTGGCAGCGTGGGCCCTTTGGGCAGTGCTGTATCTAAATAAATCAGTAAGTGTAATCTGGAGATTCAGAGTGCAGACAGGGTTTGTGGCTAGAGCCAGGGCTCTGGATCGTGAGTCAGGTTTGTAGCTGGAGTTGGAATCCAGAACACCAGGGATCTGGAACTTTGGTGGCTTTGTACCAGGGCCGGTGTCCAGAGCTCGTGTATATTTTTCACCACCTTAAAGTTACTCAGTTCACTGAAAAATTTATTGTGCACACATATTGGTCACTTTATTAGGTATACCTGCCTGTTAATGCAAATATCTAATCAAACAATCACATAACAGCATAAATGTATGCAAGCATAGTCAGGAGGTTCAGTTGTTGTTCACACTAAACATCAGAATGGGGAAGTAATGTGATCGAAGCGACCTTGACTGTGGAATGACCATTGGTGCCAGATGGGGCGGTTTGAGTATCTCAGAAACTGCTGATCTCCTGAGATTTTCATGCATGATAAGCCTTTAGGGTTTACAGAGAATGGAGCAAGAAACGAAAAAAGAATCCAGTGAGCAGCACTTCCATGGGTGAAAATGTCTTGTTAATGATGGAGGTCAGAGGAGAATGGCCAGACTGGTTCAAGCTGACAGGAAGGTGACAGTAACACAAATAACCACACGTTACAACAGGGGTGTGCAGAGGAGCATCTCTGAATGCACAACACGTCAAATACGACACAGCAGAAGGCAAACATGAGGAAATCTGCAGATGCTGGAAATTCAAACAACAACACACACAAAATGCTGGTGGAACACAGCAGGCCAGGCAGCATCGATAGGGAGAAGCACTGTCGACGTTTCGGGCCAAGACCCTTCGTCAGGACTAACTGAGAGGAGAAATACTAAGAGATTTGAAAGTAGTGAAGGCCACAAACATACATGTAGTGGCTACTTTATTAGGAACCAGAGGTAACTATTAAAATGGCCACTGATTGTACAATATGTGTAAAAATAGTGAAATGGAATTGAAATGGCATTATTAGGAGTAACATCTACCAGCCAGGAAATCAGTACAGCACCATCGAGGATCCTGAGTTTTCTAGTATCTTCAGATTTCATTGGCCTCCAGTGTGCAATTCTTATTTTGGTTTCCTGGGCAACGCAAACAACACCTGATAAATAAATCTGAACTTCAATCTGGTGGCTGAGACACGGTTCTTCACATACTTCGGCATTCTAAAACTACTTCTTAAGACCTTTATTCCTTTATTTCCTACTTGGGGAGGGGGGAAAAGCTTCCAGTTTTCACCTTGTCACCGAGTCCTTTAAGATTAATTGAAACTTTCCTTCCTGGCTCAATGTTTCCTGCCTGCTTGCTGGCACTTGGCGAAATGTACTGGGACACTGTGTACAATATGAAAATAAGTTGCTGTTAACAACTTCAGAGACTGTAAGAATCCTGAAGTGAGAGTTACAGACAATTTAAAAGTATCCCTGGAGCTTATTGCTAAAGCAATATTGGATAAGTGGCTTTTACTTTGGCATGGAGTGTTTCCGCAATGGTATCTTTGACAATTGTTCTGTCTATTGCCAGAAACATTTGTTAACAAAGCAGTCACAATCTCCTAAGCTAGTGAAGCATAGCTCACTGATATTTCGGCAACTTTTTTTTCTCTCTTTGAAGAGTTAATTATTGTTGAAATCCTGGCATTCTTTCCTCATTCCAGGTGGAATTTGACCAAAAGGAATTGGGGCTGGAATTTGCAGGATGAGGTAGGATAACTTAAGTAAGGTGTTAGTGGATTGGTGTAAGTGCCAAAGGGTCTGTATGACTGAATCTAATTGACCCAATTCTTTGCTGATCTCTTCAGGTACTTATCCAAAGTGGCTAATGCAGACTCACTACCCCCTTCCCTTCCAATATGAACTCTCCCTTTGCACTGCTTTCCCCTGCCTCATTATTTGCCGAACTTGGTTTTATTCCTACCAATCTCCGCAATGAGATCATTTAACTCAAGTAGCACTGACTAGTCGGGTCTGAGACCTGACCTGTTCAGGGCGGCGCTGTTGTGTACTCATTATTACTGCGTTAGCGGCAAGGTTGGGGTTCAATTTCCGCTGCTACCCATGAGAATTTTGTACGCTCTCCCCACACTCTGAAGTTGTACGTTTAGGGTTAATTGTGGGCATACTACTTTGACGCTGGAAGGTTGCTGACACTTGTGGGCTGCCCAGTACAATCCTCGCTAATTTGATTTGACGCAAATGATGCATTCTACTGTGTGTTACCATGTACCTGTCATTAAAGTCTGTCCCGAGCCATATAGGCTCATCAGGCTGGTGCTTATTTCCGGTTTCCGTGGCGTGAAGCGACTGAGAGTATGGGACTCTCTCCCGGATAGGACGCCAGTCTATTACGAGGTTAACCCCCAGCATTTTTGCCGGTACCCATTTTCAGCTGGGTGGACTGGAGCAATGGGTGGTTAAGTGCCTGGCTCAAGGACACAACATGCTACCCTGGCTGGGGCTCGAACTCACAACCTTCAGATCGCTAGTCCAACACCTTAACCACTTGGCCACGTGCCAGACACCTGTCTTAAATAAAGCTAATTGTTAAAGGTCCCGGGATGATTGGATTCTCAGTCCTATTACCCCAGTGTGTTGCTCAGAGAGTTTGAGAACTGTACCTCTAAGTATTTAGCTCACTGAGAAATTTGCTGCTGTCAAACCATGTACTGCTCTGTCACATAGAGGCATGGTAGTTAGTAGAAGCCTGGATGATGGTGTGGAAACAAATTAATTATGTAATTATCTAAGCTAGCGTAGAGGTCAGCACAGCGCTTTACAGTACCAGCGACCCGGGTTCAATTCCCGCCGCTGCTTGATAAGAAGTTTGTACGTTCTTCCCCTGATCACGAGGGTTCCCTCTGGGAGCCCTGGTTTCCTCCCACACTACCTGGTTGGTAAGTTAATTGGTCACTGTAAATTGTCCCATGATTTTTAAAAAAACAAAATTGGATAGGTATATGGACAGGAAAGGGATGGAGGGTTATGGGCTGAGTGCAGGTCGGTGGGACTAGGTGAGAGTAAGCGTTCGGCACGGACTAGAAGGGCCGAGATGGCCTGTTTCCGTGCTGTAATTGTTATGTGGTTATTAGGCTAGGATTAAATTGGGGATCGCTGAGTGGTGCAGCTCGAAGGGCCTATTCCATGCTTTATCTCAATAAATAAATATATCACGGGCAGCACGTAACAGATAAAAGAAAGTAACACACACACAGAATGCCGGAGGAACTCAGCAGGTCAGGCAGCATCTATGGAAATGAATAAACAGTCGACATTTTGGGCTGAGACCCTTCTTCAGGACTAAGAAAGAAAGGGAAGACGCCAGAATAAAAAGGTGGAGGGAGCAGAAGGAGGGTAGCTGGAAGGTGATAGGTGAAGCCAGGAGGGTGGGAAAGGTAAAGGGCTGGAGAGGAAGGAATCTGATAGGAGAGGAGAGTGGACAATAGGAGAGAGGGAAGGAGGAGAGGACCCAGGGGGAGAGAGATAGGTGAAAAGAGGTGAAAGGCCAGAGTTGAGAATAGAGGAAGAGGGGAGGGGGAGGAAAAAGTACTCTGGAGTGTACAAACTCTAAAGTGCATATGTGACAGATAATTAAATATACAGCAATATACTGCTACTGGCACTGTCAAATTATACGTACTGGTCGGTAGCAGGGTGTTTAGAAGTCTCATAAGGTATTCACGGAAGCATAAATGCCATTCCTGTGTTATCTGGTCAATATTTGACTCCAGACCATCAATTTAGTGGAATCTTATCGACTTTCTGAAGTTACCCAGCAAAACATTCTGTTTGAGAATAATTAAGAATGGGCAAAATAAAAAATAACCTGCCTCACCGATCTGGCTAACAGAGCCAGCTTCCTGTAGTCACTGGAAGGAAGACTGAATTATTTATTATATCCCCCTGCATTTTTGGGGCACTATTACTGGTTGCCATGGTGATAATGGCTAATTTAGTATTGTATGTTGCATTCTCGGGCTCCAACCGTTGCATTATCGAGATCTTTTCTCGTATAATGATAACGGGAGCATGGATATCTTAGGTGATATCTGGTTTTGATAGCACGCTGGGACAGTTGCTGTAGACAGCGCAGAACTGACAACGCCTTTATACACATAGAACAGTATGGGGAAAGGCCCTTCGGCCCACAATGTTGTACTGAACCAGCTAAAAAGCAAATTAAAATAAAAGCAAAATCTAATCACTCCTGCTAATCTCCTCATCTTCCTCACATTCATGTGCCTATCTAAATATCTTTTAAAAGTCTCTCCTCGAATGTATTTGCCTCTTAATACACTTGGCTCATCAATTTCCAGTCTTTATTTAACGTTTAACTCTACACATTTGGCGGAGGAGGTCTCACTGGATACTCTGTTTTAGAACGTAGAAACATAGGAATACGAATAAGAAAAAGCTAAACCAATCTTTGAGGGCACTCTGTCAATCAGTTCAACTCTGATCCTCTGTCTTAATTCCATACCCCTTGATGCCTTTTGCTTTTTGATCTGTTTCTATCCTCTTCGCAAATATATTCAACAACTTGGCCTCTGTTACACTCGATAATTCCACATGTTAACCGCCCTCTTGAGTAGAGAAACTCCTTACCTCAGTCCCAGATGCTTTACTGCATACCCGTGACTTTGGTCTGTGGTGCTAGAAATCACATCCCCCCTCCTCTCAATCCCAGACTGGAGAAGCTTCCCTGCATCCAGCGTGCCAGAGTTTTGTATGATTCAACAAAATCTCCTGATTATTCCAAAGCAGAGTCGTCGAGGGATGCAGCAAGGAAACAGGACCTTCGACCAGCTCTGTCCATGTCGACCGCCTAAATCCTATTTTCATTCTCCCTACGTTCCCATTAAACGGCACAGTAGTGTAGCAGTTGGCACAACGCTTTACAGTACCGGCGGCCCGAGTTCAATTCCCGCCGCTGTCTGCAAGGAGTTTGCATGCTCTCCCCGTGCCCTCATGGGTTTCCTCCGGGTGCTCTGGTATCCTCCCACAGTCCAAAGACGTAGATTAATTGGTCATTGTACATCGTCCCGTAACTAGGCTAGGATTGAATCGGGGGATTGCTGGGTGGCGTGGGAGAGCCTATTCCCACTGTTTATCAATAAATAAATATTTAAAAGTCCCCCCCCCCCGCCCCCCGGCCTGCTCCCACACTTCCTCCATATTCTACCACTTACTTGAACATTAGAGGCATTAACAGTGGCCAATTAACCCACAAGACTGGAATGTAGCAAGAAATGAAGCAACCTGAGGAAACCTGCGTAGTCACGGGAAGAACTTGAAAACTCCACATAGACAGCACTCAGGGTCAGGACTGACCCCGGGTCTCTGGTGTTGTGAGTCAGTGGCTCTACGAGCTGCTGTGCAGTGCTGAGAGTAGGCCTAGTCAAGCCAGTCTTCCCCTAGTACGTCAGTCCCAGCCATCTGTCCAGTGAACCTTCATTGCAGATTAATTGTTCTTGAAAATAATGAAGAGATTTGCAATCCCTTTGGGTCCCTCAGGATGTCAGTTGACTTGTCTACGTAACTCTGAAAGGACGAACGATTGTGCGTATAAACTTGGTCCAAAGTCTTCCCCGTGAATGGATCCGAGATGAGGGGTGGTTGGACTCTTTAAGTGTGGGGATAAAGAATTAGCGGATTGAGAGAAGCACAGAAAAGCTTGAGACAGCCTTGTCGGGCCTCTGGTTGTGACTGGGAACGTGTGTGGGAGCAGTGGGCCTGGCTTCAGATTTCTGTGTTTACCGAGGAGAGAACAGCCTGAACTTCTTCAAGTGCCAGGAGAGGGATATACAGCACACCAACATGTCCGCCTTAGTTATCTTGCTGTGCCTGACTTTGAAGAAGCAATGTACAATTCTGATAGCGACAATGGACAACAACGTTTAAGCTGAGCAGAGTAAACATGCTTCCTTCTCTAACAGAACCTTACACCAAAACCTCCACTTTATGACACTATACCAGGAGTTACTAACCTCTCTTCTGCCACAGACCCATACCATCAACCGAGGGGGTCCGTGGACCCCCCTGTACTTGAAGAAAAACATTTCTTGCTCATTCATTTTCTTACCTTGATCTTTTCGTGAAGAATTCCCAGGAATAAAATGTAGAATGTACCGCAGCTTCAAACAGAGCAAGTCTGGTCTAGTTCTTCTTTCTGTGAGAGTAATGTACTTTGAACCAGCCTGGGAGGTTTATATCAGAAAAGATCCCTTCTTCTAACCTTTGAATAGCTGAGCTGACAAAATGCAAATGTGCCCAAGCAATAAATGATTGTTGAAGTTTGTGCTGTGTGGCGGTTGGAATTCAAAGTAATGCATTCTGCTTTCATCGGAGTAGTTGTGCCTGGATCATTGTCTAAAATCAATGTAGTGTAGGATTCATTTCTGCAGTATTTTCCTGCTGTATGCTGATAGTTCACTTCTTCAGTGTTTAGATTGGGTTCTGAAACTTTTGCACCCTGTGGAGGTTCTTATTTAAAAAAAAAGCTGATGTGTTTTTGCATACCTTGACACTGTCTTATCCCCCCCTTGTTCAATCTCTTCCCACCTATGTTCGTGACACTTCTCACGCTTTGAATTTTTTCAATGATTTTAAGTTCCCTGGCCCCCACCGCCTTATTTTCACTATGGAAGTCCAGTCCCTATATACCTCCATCCCCCACCGAGATGGTCTCGAAGCTCTTCGCTTTTTTTTTGGATTCCAGACCTAACCAATTCCCCTCTACCACCACTCTCCTCCGTCTAGCGGAATTCGTTCTTACTCTCAATAATTTCTCCTTTGGCTTCTCCCACTTCCTTCAAACCAAAGGTGTAGCCATGGGCACCGGCATGGGTCCCAGTTATGCCTGCCTTTTCGTTGGCTTTGTGGAACAGTCCATGTTCCAAGGCAATACCGGTATCCATCTCCCTCTTTTCCTTCACTACATCGACGACTGCATTGGCACTGCCTCTTGCATGCGTGCTGAGCTCGTCGACTTCATTAACTTTGCCACCAACTTTCACCCTGCCCTCAAATTTACCTGGTCCATTTCCGACACCTCCCTCCCCTTTCTTGATCTTTCTGTCTCCATCTCTGGAGACAGCCTATCTACTGATATCTACTATAAGCCTACAGACTTTCAAAGGTACCTGGACTATTCCTCTTCCCACCCTGTCTCTTGCAAAAAGGCTATCCCCTTCTCACAATTCCTCCATCTCCACCGGATCTGCTCTCAGGATGAGGCTTTTCATTCCAGGACGAAGGAAATGTCTTCCTTTTTTAAACAAAGGGGCTTCCCTTCGTCCACCATCAACTCTGCTCTCAAACGCATCTCTCCCATTTCCCGCACATCTGCCCTCACCCCATCCACCCGCCACCCCACTCGGGATAGGGTTCCTCTTGTCCTTACCTACCACCCCACCAACCTCCAGGTCCAACATATAATTCTCTGTAACTTCCGCCACCTCCAACGGGATCCCACTACCAAACACATTTTTCTCTCCCCCTCTTCCTGCTTTCTGCAGGGATCCCACACTACATGACTCCCTTGTCCACTCATCCCCCCCCCCCCATCCCTATCACCGATCTCCCTCCTGGCATTTATCCTTGTAAACGGAACAAGTGCTACACCTGCCCTTACACTTCCTCCCTCACCACCATTCAGGGCCCCAGACAGTCCTTCCAGGTGAGGCGACACTTTACCTGTGAGTCGGCTGGTGTGGTATACTACATTCAGTGCTCCCGGTGTGGCCTTTTGGTGAGACCCGACGCAGACTGGGAGACTGTTTCGCTGAACACCTACGCTCGGTCCGCCAGAAAAAGCAGGATCTCCCAGTGGCCACACATTTTAATTCCACATCCCGTTCCCATTCTGATATGTCTATCCATGGCCTCCTCTATTGTCAAAATGAATCCAAACTCAGGTTGGAGGAACAACACCTTATATACCGGCTGGGTAGCCTCCAACCTGATGGCATGAACATTGACTTCTCTAACTTCTGTTAAGGCCCCTCCTCCCCTTCTTACCCCATCCCTGTCATACTTAGTTGTTTGTCTGTTCTCCATCTCCCTCTGGTGCTCACCCCCTCCTTTCTTTCTCCCGAGGCCTCCCGTCCCATGATCCTTTCCCTTCTCCAGCTCTGTATCACTTTCCCCAATCACCTTTCCAGGTCTTAGCTTCATCCCACCCCCTCCGGTCTTCTCCTATCATTTCGCATTTCTCCCTCCCCCTACTACTTTCAAATCTCTTACTATCTTTCCTTTCGGTTAGTCCTGACGAAGGGTCTCGGCCTGAAACGTCGACAGTGCTTCTCCCTATAGATGCTGCCTGGCCTGCTGTGTTCCACCAGCATTTTGTGTGTGTTGTTGTTCCAACAAATTGAAATTGAGCTTCACTGAATCTGGGACTGATATCCATATTGTGCCTTTTCGGTTTATTTCATGACATCAGGGAGCAAATAATATCTCATCTGTAGTAGGCCATAAGACTTGGGAATAGAATCAGGCCATTCGTCCCATCGATTCTGCTCCACCATTCCATCATGTTTGATTTATTATCCCTCTCAACCTAATTCAACTGCTGTCTTCTGTTTGACATCCTTACTAATCAAGAACCTATCAACTTCGGCTTTAAATATACCCAATGCCTTGGCCTCCACAGGCATCTGTACTGAAAATTTGGGCCCACGAACTAGCTTTGCATCTGGCCAAGGTGTTACAGCACAAGTATAACACTGGAATCTACCTGACAGTGTGGAACATAATCTGGGCATGTCCTGTTTGCAAAAATGAGGATAAATCCAGTCTGGTCACGTTGCTTAATCACTCCACCCTTAATTGTAAGCAAAGAGATGGAAAGGATGGTCAACAGCGCAATAAAGCAGCACTTACTTGCCAATAATCAACCAGTTTTGGTTTTGCCAAGACCGATCTGCGCCAGAGCTCATGATAGTCTTGCTCCAAGCATATATATCCATTCCGCCACTCCTTCACCTCCGCCCACCCAATGTGCCCCTGCAGCCAGTGCAGCTTTATCCTTCAGCGGTCATTTCACCTAACACTGATGTTGTGTTTTGCAGGTTTTACGGAAGCAGTTGACCCAACGTCATGGCTTTTCCAGTGGATCCCACAGATCAATTTGCACGGCCTTTAAGGTAAGGTAAAATACAGTCCTGAGTCCTGCAGGACCTTGTGACAGGTTCATGTAACTTTTCATGTAACCTACAGCTCCTTTCTAACATTGTGTAGATATAAGCGTATGGCCTCCATGTGGTAATATACACAGTGTCAGAGTCTCCCAGTAGTTCACACCAGGCTGTGGCTCTGCTTGGTGTAGTATTTACCAATATCATCCCAGGCAGCAGCAAGGATCTTGGAGTGCCAGAGTAGTGTGGTCACTCAGGGTCCACACTCCGTTCACCCAAGGTCTGTGCTGTCGATCAGCTTCCTGCTGGAGGATGCTGCATTTACGGAGAATTGGGCTCGGAGGTGATCCTGAACATGACCAAGCATGGCTTTTTGAGTGAGCATGGTCCAAGCCATAGGCTGGATCGGGTTTTGGGCGGAGGGATATCACTCGGCTGGGACAAGAAAGCCATAGCAAGGCCAATGAACTGGAAAAACATGGTGTAAAGATTACAAGGACAAAGAACTTGTCATCATCAGCATTGTGTGTCCTGTCAATAATGTGGGTGATCGTGATCTTTGACTACTGAAGTGGTTTGTCATTGCCTTCTGGGCAGTGTCTTTACAAGACGGGTGACCCCAGCCATTACCAATACCCTACAGAGATTGTCTGCCTGGCATCAGTGATCGCATAACCAGCTGCTCATACGACTTGTTCCCATGGCTTTGTGTGGCCCTGATCGGGGGGAGGGCTACACATTGCCCAAAGGTGACCTTCAGGCTAGCAGGGGGAAGGGGTGCCTTTTGTAGAGATGTATCTCCACCCCACCACTCAAAAAGAACTTGCAAGAGAGTAAAAAAAGCAGCATAAATTAATGAAAGAATGTTTATAGTGCCCGTAATAAGGTGGACAAAGAGGTAGAGGAGGTAATGTGGAGAACATTAATACAGAAGCAATACAACAGAACAGAATAAGTAGTTTGTCTCACTTCACACACAGGACAGGGATAATATGATTATAGAATCACTGAGGATGGATGCAGAACAGATAAAGGAGGTTCTGACTCAGTTGGGGAGCTAAGGTTGGTCTGAGTGCCTGGCAGCCAGTTTCCAATTGAGAAAGAATGGAAGAAAACAGGAATACTTTTCCCACCTTTGGTGGCTGGTCACAGGTCCATAGGGGAGGCAGCAAATCAGGAAGGAACGATCTGTATAGCTAAAAAGCTGTGGGAAGAAGCAAAGACCAAGACGCCAATTTCATGTTAATAAATAAACAGTATTTATTAGTAAAAATACACAAAAAAATAATATCAATGCAAACATACAGATAATATATGTCGTCAATACTAAGTTTAAAAGTGCGGGTATAATAATAATCAATAAGAAATAGCTCTATCGTTGTCTAGGGGATAATGTATTGTCCGATGGAAATATAAAAGTCACTCAGTTCATTCAGGCTGCAGCCTTTTGGTTGTCGCTGTGTTGCACTTTGTTGGAGAGAGAGAGCAATAGGAATAGAATGGGAACAGTTACCGCTGCGGGTTTTCCAACCTTTATGATTTTGATCCTAAGGGAGTCCAGTTGGGGTGGCCATTCACTTGTGGCCTCTCCTTTAGCTAAAGCTGTTCTTCTGTGGTGAGGCTGCCAATCCCAGGCGAGGGAAAGGACGCACGTGAGCCCCCCCAACCGGCTGTCGCTATTAAACGCTGTCACGGAACTTCTAGCATTTCTCCTGGTGCGTCTAAAGGGGTTGTTCCCCCTACCCTCTTTTATCCTGACTCACCTGGGTCTCAGATGTCAATCAGGTTGGGATGATGCAATCCCTCAACCAGCCCACTCCAGTCATCCCTGAGGGGTTTCAATGAATAGTGCAGTAGTCAATACACAATTCCATCTCCAAGAGACAATAGCCGTTATCAATGGTTCCGTCTTGCTGAGGCCAGGACACATTCCAAACCCGGTGTATTCTGGACGTCTCTCTCTCATTTTCTGGGTCCCAGACCCGAATTAATAGCGATCTTGCAATTCTCAAAAAAGAGGGGGCTACTTTGTACCCTTCGGCCCTTCAGAGTTGTGGCACATTCGTAACACTTCCCACTGGGAAGGAGTGAATGGGAAGAATTTTCGGAGGTATTCATGGGCGTGCAGAGGGAGGTTAGTAGAAAAATGAAAACATTTCAGAGATGATGATTGTTCATACTGTCATTCACAAAATCTAACTGAAATCTATCGAATATTGAAAGCCTTGGATAGCATGGACATGGTGAAGAGGACACAATCTCAGGATACAAGGGCATTCTTTCAGAACAGGGATGAGGAGGAATTTCATTAGCCAGTGGGTGTTTAATTTGTGAAATTCATTGCCACAGACGGCTGTGGATTCAAAGTCACTGGGTATACAATGGACTCTGGTTAATTGGGGAACGTCGGGACCAGTATGCTTTGGCCCAATTAAGCAGTTACCCCAATTACACGAAGTTTCATGGAAATAGTTTAAATTGTTAAACTTATTAAAAAAAAGACAAAGTACCATTTACCTGAGTAACAAATTACATATTTAAATGAAATACAGTACATATTAGAACACTAACATTACCTCTACAGTACTATAAAACTGCAGTTCCTAATAGTCATCAATGGAGCAATTCATCCAGTGTACATGGCTGTGTCCTTTTGATTGATTGTAAATAAACAAAATCAGCACAGACACCAAGCCTTCAGACACTGCTTTTGACGATTGCATCCTTCAAATCGTCATCTTAATTGTAATATTCAAGATGATTGTTGATACCTTCAAATTCTTTGTAGTTCCTAACTTGTTGAAGTCATGAAATTGTTTCATTTTAACTCCCGGCCGTTTCTGGCATCTTTAAGCCTGAATGCTTGAAACTGCAGTAAGCGAAACAGTTCCAGATTGTCTTACTGCTTATTTCTCACCAACTATCAGTGGCAAAAATCACTGCTTTTTGGTTGTAAAACACATGCAACTGATGTTATTTAAAAGGCTGCAGCTCATCTGATAACATAAGGCGTCTTATGAATATTATGTGGTCGGTGGCTGTTAATCTGTCACCTATAGCAGCTATCTCACTCGATACTGAAAAGGCATTTGATCAGGAGGAATAGGGCTATCTGTTTAAGATTCTTCTTTTTAAAATGGATTAGACTGTTATATAATACTGTAACCCTGAAACAGCGGTGCCAACAAGTGGTTACATTTCACGGGGAAATCTGTGGATGCTGGAGGTTCAAGCAGCATGCGTGGAGTGCTGGTGGGGCACAGTGGGCCAGGTGGCATCCATGGGGGTGGTGGGTTAAGTCAGTGTTTTGGGCCGAGACCCTTTGTCGGGATTGGCTGGAGGGGGAGATCTGGGGTGGTGCAGGGGACAGGAGGGGGAGGGATGGGGCTGGGAGCTCAAGGGTTGATTGGCTAAAGGGACTCTATCTG